>NW_028173781.1:0-12500 GCF_963971535.1 Notolepis coatsorum | reverse complement strand
CAAGGTGGATTATTTACTCGAGCACAGGTTTGAAACCCTGAATTTGGAGAACATTTTAATCAAACGTCTGGGTCCACACCAAGCCACTGGATATCGTTATATAACTCAAACAGCTTGCAAAGGTAACCGTGGGTAACCGTTAACATCCATCCATGAGAACAACGTAGAAGAGGCTTTTTACTGGGGCGCCCCAAGTGGCCGAACCGTGTAACGCGCTGCGTCGCGAAGCCGCCAACCCGGGTTCGATTCCCGGACCCGGCGTCCTTTGCCGAATGTCTTCCCCCCGCTCTGTCTCCCGTTCTTCCTCTCTGTCTACTGGACTGCCCGGTAGTAAAAACAATACAAATCTACCAAAAACATAATAAAAAAAAGAAAAAATAAGAGGCTTTTACCGAGACCGCCAGTTTGCTGAAAATCATCATAACAACTCCTATGATCTGAGTCAGAGAGGAACGTTTCCACTTTGGCGACCGATGGGACCCGTCTAATATAGTGGTTGAGGACCAGGGAATGTAAACAAACGTGTGGGTTTTTGTACAACTATATCTATACTTTATAGTATTGCTATCTGTCCATTCTCATTGTCAATTGAGTTCATAAACCGTCCCTTCAAAATGGCTTAAAGAAAAAAAAAATGCATCGGTAGGTTGTCATTTTATAGCGCCGTGAATATAAGCTTTATCGCAGATTTTGTCTCATATATTTTCTGGAAAGCTAGTTATGGAGCTAAGCGCTACTAACGTTATATTCAACGGCATTTCCGTTTTATATATGCTAAAGAAATAACACAAACTGCATATGATCCGGGCTGTCCCAAAGCATGTATGCATGAAAGGGGGGGGGGGGGGCGGGGGACGTCGTTTAGTATTATTGATTACCAATACAGTGTCCGTGTAACTAGCCACATTCACTGATCGACTGCTTGCGTGTCACAGCAAGCTCCGATCCGGCTGTAATTTAGGTGAAAAAGGTCTTACCGTCAGCCCGTGGGATACCCCCCAGCATTTCCCCGTTATCGATCGGCATCTGGTAGATCGATATGTCCATTGGCTGATGATAAATCCCATTATTCCATGGTGAAATCTGCGATTCGAAACGTGATCCACAGTACATTGTGTTGGTTCAGGATCCGGGTACTATGAAACTGAAACTGAATGAAAAAAATAAAGTTTTCCATTCGCCCACAAGGCATACTGCAGTGGAGCGATGGCGCACCTAAGAGGATCTGGCCGGTATTGCGTGTTCTCGATTTTAACAGACGAGGGTAGATCTGCAGAGCCGGTCGGGGACCTTGAGCCGGTTATTAAATGCAATAACAGCAATAACAAATGCCACGGCTATATACGTGCCTCTGGTTCACAACGCATGGATTCGAAACCCGTATATATACGTGGCCGGTCCCCATTGTGTTAAAGAGGATACAAACATTTCCTCGCAATACCATGGGACAGCCACGACTTTACGCATTGGCCAGCATCGGAAGCCAGTGCTGCCTTTCTCTTCAAGTGAGCCCACAGCTTTGTGAGTGATGTTTGATCATCCTGAAGTTATGGTCCGTGCTTCTGGCAATGCTGCTGTTCTGTTGAATCGCTTGATGATGGTAGTGTCATGTATTATAAAGACAAGGTTGTTGTCATAATGTGGTTGAATCCCTAAAAAGTTGTCTAAGTGTGCTCGTGTGTGGCCTTCAGTGGTGTTGAGCTCTACAATAGCAGTTAATTTAATCCATCACAAAGTGCAAAAGAAATCACCAGAATGTAATAATTAAGCAGTTTCTTTTACACTAAAAACATCAGTTTGAGTCAAATGTACTCAGTTTGAGTAAAAATTACTCTGCGAAATTTACTCTGTGGTGTTACTGGTGTTACTGGTGTTACTGGTGTTACTGGTGTTACTGGTCTTACTGGTGTTACTGGTGTTACTGGTCTTACTGGTGTTACTGGTGTTACTGGTCTTACTGGTCTTACTGGTGTTACTGGTGTTACTGGTCTTACTGGTCTTACTGGTGTTACTGGTGTTACTGGTCTTACTGGTGTTACTGGTGTTACTGGTCTTACTGGTGTTACTGGTCTTACTGGTCTTACTGGTCTTACTGGTCTTACTGGTCTTACTGGTGTTACTGGTGTTACTGGTCTTACTGGTCTTACTGGTCTTACTGGTCTTACTGGTCTTACTGGTCTTACTGGTGTTACTGGTCTTACTGGTGTTACTGGTCTTACTGGTGTTACTGGTGTTACTGGTTTTACTGGTGTTACTGGTGTTACTGGTGTTACTGGTGTTACTGGTGTTACTGGTCTTACTGGTGTTACTGGTCTTACTGGTGTTACTGGTCTTACTGGTCTTACTGGTCTTACTGGTCTTACTGGTGTTACTGGTGTTACTGGTGTTACTGGTCTTACTGGTCTTACTGGTGTTACTGGTCTTACTGGTGTTACTGGTGTTACTGGTGTTACTGGTCTTACTGGTGTTACTGGTCTTACTGGTGTTACTGGTGTTACTGGTGTTACTGGTCTTACTGGTCTTACTGGTCTTACTGGTCTTACTGGTGTTACTGGTCTTACTGGTGTTACTGGTGTTACTGGTGTTACTGGTGTTACTGGTGTTACTGGTCTTACTGGTGTTACTGGTGTTACTGGTGTTACTGGTCTTACTGGTGTTACTGGTCTTACTGGTGTTACTGGTCTTACTGGTCTTACTGGTCTTACTGGTCTTACTGGTGTTACTGGTGTTACTGGTCTTACTGGTCTTACTGGTCTTACTGGTGTTACTGGTGTTACTGGTGTTACTGGTCTTACTGGTCTTACTGGTGTTACTGGTGTTACTGGTCTTACTGGTCTTACTGGTCTTACTGGTGTTACTGGTGTTACTGGTCTTACTGGTGTTACTGGTGTTACTGGTCTTACTGGTGTTACTGGTCTTACTGGTGTTACTGGTGTTACTGGTCTTACTGGTGTTACTGGTCTTACTGGTGTTACTGGTCTTACTGGTGTTACTGGTGTTACTGGTCTTACTGGTGTTACTGGTCTTACTGGTGTTACTGGTCTTACTGGTGTTACTGGTCTTACTGGTGTTACTGGTCTTACTGGTCTTACTGGTGTTACTGGTGTTACTGGTGTTACTGGTCTTACTGGTGTTACTGGTCTTACTGATCTTACTGGTATACTGGTCTTACTGGTCTTACTGGTGTTACTGGTCTTACTGGTCTTACTGGTGTTACTGGTCTTACTGGTCTTACTGGTGTTACTGGTGTTACTGGTCTTACTGGTGTTACTGGTGTTACTGGTGTTACTGGTGTTACTGGTGTTACTGGTGTTACTGGTCTTACTGGTGTTACTGGTGTTACTGGTGTTACTGGTGTTACTGGTCTTACTGGTCTTACTGGTGTTACTGGTGTTACTGGTGTTACTGGTGTTACTGGTCTTACTGGTGTTACTGGTCTTACTGGTCTTACTGGTGTTACTGGTCTTACTGGTGTTACTGGTGTTACTGGTGTTACTGGTGTTACTGGTGTTACTGGTGTTACTGGTGTTACTGGTCTTACTGGTCTTACTGGTGTTACTGGTCTTACTGGTGTTACTGGTCTTACTGGTGTTACTGGTCTTACTGGTCTTACTGGTCTTACTGGTCTTACTGGTGTTACTGGTCTTACTGGTCTTACTGGTCTTACTGGTGTTACTGGTCTTACTGGTCTTACTGGTCTTACTGGTGTTACTGGTGTTACTGGTGTTACTGGTCTTACTGGTGTTACTGGTCTTACTGGTGTTACTGGTCTTACTGGTGTTACTGGTGTTACTGGTGTTACTGGTGTTCCTGGTCTTACTGGTCTTACTGGTGTTACTGGTGTTACTGGTCTTACTGGTGTTACTGGTCTTACTGGTGTTACTGGTGTTACTGGTGTTACTGGTGTTACTGGTGTTACTGGTGTTACTGGTCTTACTGGTGTTACTGGTGTTACTGGTGTTACTGGTCTTACTGGTGTTACTGGTCTTACTGGTGTTACTGGTGTTACTGGTGTTACTGGTCTTACTGGTGTTACTGGTGTTACTGGTGTTACTGGTGTTACTGGTCTTACTGGTCTTACTGGTGTTACTGGTGTTACTGGTGTTACTGGTGTTACTGGTCTTACTGGTGTTACTGGTCTTACTGGTCTTACTGGTGTTACTGGTGTTACTGGTGTTACTGGTCTTACTGGTGTTACTGGTGTTACTGGTCTTACTGGTGTTACTGGTGTTACTGGTGTTACTGGTGTTACTGGTGTTACTGGTGTTACTGGTCTTACTGGTGTTACTGGTCTTACTGGTGTTACTGGTCTTACTGGTGTTACTGGTCTTACTGGTGTTACTGGTGTTACTGGTGTTACTGGTGTTACTGGTCTTACTGGTGTTACTGGTGTTACTGGTGTTACTGGTGTTACTGGTGTTACTGGTCTTACTGGTGTTACTGGTCTTACTGGTGTTACTGGTGTTACTGGTGTTACTGGTCTTACTGGTGTTACTGGTGTTACTGGTCTTACTGGTCTTACTGGTGTTACTGGTGTTACTGGTGTTACTGGTGTTACTGGTCTTACTGGTCTTACTGGTGTTACTGGTGTTACTGGTGTTACTGGTGTTACTGGTCTTACTGGTGTTACTGGTCTTACTGGTCTTACTGGTCTTACTGGTCTTACTGGTGTTACTGGTGTTACTGGTGTTACTGGTCTTACTGGTCTTACTGGTGTTACTGGTCTTACTGGTGTTACTGGTGTTACTGGTCTTACTGGTGTTACTGGTCTTACTGGTCTTACTGGTGTTACTGGTCTTACTGGTGTTACTGGTGTTACTGGTGTTACTGGTCTTACTGGTCTTACTGGTCTTACTGGTCTTACTGGTGTTACTGGTCTTACTGGTGTTACTGGTGTTACTGGTGTTACTGGTGTTACTGGTCTTACTGGTGTTACTGGTCTTACTGGTGTTACTGGTGTTACTGGTGTTACTGGTGTTACTGGTCTTACTGGTGTTACTGGTGTTACTGGTGTTACTGGTCTTACTGGTGTTACTGGTGTTACTGGTGTTACTGGTGTTACTGGTGTTACTGGTCTTACTGGTCTTACTGGTGTTACTGGTCTTACTGGTGTTACTGGTGTTACTGGTGTTACTGGTGTTACTGGTCTTACTGGTGTTACTGGTCTTACTGGTGTTACTGGTCTTACTGGTCTTACTGGTGTTACTGGTGTTACTGGTGTTACTGGTCTTACTGGTCTTACTGGTCTTACTGGTGTTACTGGTCTTACTGGTGTTACTGGTGTTACTGGTGTTACTGGTGTTACTGGTGTTACTGGTGTTACTGGTCTTACTGGTCTTACTGGTGTTACTGGTGTTACTGGTGTTACTGGTCTTACTGGTCTTACTGGTGTTACTGGTCTTACTGGTGTTACTGGTGTTACTGGTCTTACTGGTGTTACTGGTGTTACTGGTCTTACTGGTCTTACTGGTGTTACTGGTGTTACTGGTGTTACTGGTGTTACTGGTGTTACTGGTCTTACTGGTCTTACTGGTGTTACTGGTCTTACTGGTGTTACTGGTCTTACTGGTCTTACTGGTCTTACTGGTCTTACTGGTGTTACTGGTGTTACTGGTGTTACTGGTCTTACTGGTGTTACTGGTGTTACTGGTGTTACTGGTGTTACTGGTCTTACTGGTCTTACTGGTGTTACTGGTGTTACTGGTGTTACTGGTGTTACTGGTCTTACTGGTGTTACTGGTCTTACTGGTCTTACTGGTCTTACTGGTGTTACTGGTCTTACTGGTGTTACTGGTGTTACTGGTGTTACTGGTGTTACTGGTGTTACTGGTCTTACTGGTGTTACTGGTGTTACTGGTGTTACTGGTCTTACTGGTGTTACTGGTGTTACTGGTGTTACTGGTGTTACTGGTCTTACTGGTGTTACTGGTGTTACTGGTGTTACTGGTCTTACTGGTCTTACTGGTCTTACTGGTGTTACTGGTCTTACTGGTGTTACTGGTGTTACTGGTGTTACTGGTCTTACTGGTGTTACTGGTGTTACTGGTCTTACTGGTCTTACTGGTGTTACTGGTGTTACTGGTGTTACTGGTCTTACTGGTGTTACTGGTGTTACTGGTGTTACTGGTGTTACTGGTCTTACTGGTGTTACTGGTGTTACTGGTCTTACTGGTCTTACTGGTGTTACTGGTCTTACTGGTGTTACTGGTGTTACTGGTGTTACTGGTGTTACTGGTGTTACTGGTGTTACTGGTGTTACTGGTCTTACTGGTCTTACTGGTGTTACTGGTGTTACTGGTGTTACTGGTGTTACTGGTCTTACTGGTGTTACTGGTCTTACTGGTGTTACTGGTGTTACTGGTGTTACTGGTGTTACTGGTGTTACTGGTCTTACTGGTGTTACTGGTGTTACTGGTCTTACTGGTGTTACTGGTGTTACTGGTGTTACTGGTCTTACTGGTGTTACTGGTGTTACTGGTGTTACTGGTGTTACTGGTCTTACTGGTGTTACTGGTGTTACTGGTGTTACTGGTGTTACTGGTGTTACTGGTCTTACTGGTGTTACTGGTCTTACTGGTGTTACTGGTGTTACTGGTGTTACTGGTGTTACTGGTGTTACTGGTGTTACTAGTGTTCCATTACCTGGCGACGTGGTTGACCACCGGGGCGAAGTTGGTCGGCCCGTAGAGCTGCACGCTCTTCAGACTCTGGTGGTACGCCTCCAGGATGCCCTCGATGCCGTTACAGTACGGGTTCTCCATGTTGCTGTTCTGAGGGGGGGGGGGGGGGGGTGGGGAGTACTTTGTTACAATACTTAAGTACTGTTTTGGGAGATTTGTACTATTATTAGGTTTGTATACTTTTGAGAGTATACATCATACGCACCTGCATGGTGTTTTTATTGCATATACAATGACTGCATGTTATTATCAACCCTCCTTTCGTGGATCATTGGAGGAGGACTATAGATATTTAGCCTTCAGTTGCACCTCATTCTCTTTTATTCTTCCCCTCGACTGGTTTTATTCGGTTGCTTCCACTTTGACTCTGGGTGAATAATTAATTTAATCCTAATATATGTAAATTTAAACATGTAAAATCCATAATAAGCCAATTATGATAGTCTCATGATTATATATATTTATTAATATACCTGCATATAATGCCTCATATACTTTATGCTGTATATACCATATATATATATTCATTCTCACCGCATATATGCCTATCCTCTGTCTGTACTTACCTGCACATAACCCTTATCTATATCTGTCTACTCTTACTAGTTACGCTGCTGGTCAGTAGTAGTCACACTGTCTCTATTGATATAATACATATATAGTACATACATCTGATCACCACTACACTCACTGTTGCACTTTACTGTTAGATTTGCACTCTGGTTGGATGCCAAACTTCTTTACATTGTACTGTACTTGTGCTGTATGATGACAATACATTTTAATCTAATCTAATCTATTCTAATCGAATTTAATCTAATCTTATCCATGAATGCTGCCCCCTCACCCACCTTTTAACCCTTTCACTACCACACTGCAGAATGTTAACCCTTTCACTACCACACTGCAGAAGGTTAACCCTTTCCCTACCACACGGTTAACCTTCTGGTTAAAACTCCAGTATTCATTCATATCCAACAAGGCAATCAAACAATATTCATCGTAGTTTCTTCCGCACAACATTAGGTCAGTTCAGTATAAGATTTAGATTTATTCCTACTATTTGGAACTCAAAACCCTCCATAATAAAAATGTGCTCATCTATTTCATCACTCAAATCCAAGCTTAAATATACATTGTTAAATGAATAGCTTAAATCTCATAAAACCATTAATGTCACTTTGTTTTACAGTTTCATGTTCATTTGTTTACACTAATTATTAATGTTGTTGTTTTTGTTATTATTATTACTTTGATTATTATTGTTATTATTATTATTATCTTAACACTTTGATCGCCATGGGTTAAATTCATAATTTACCATCCCTCGCCAGCTCTATTTGTCTATGGAGAAGTTCCCCTTCTTTGCAGGGCTATAACTTTTTAAATTCTATTGCTAAATTGCCATTATTATGGCCCATTCAATGTCCTATATGTATTGTTCAGGGTGTAGCAACGTTAAACTTTTTCATTCACATATTCATACTAAAATATGGTCTAAAGTATAAGTATGTTTTTATCGTTTTCTGCAGCTTTCTCCAGAACTTGATTTATAGCTCCAAATGCATTATATTGATGATGAAATACAGTTTGATAGCAATCGGCGCGAGATAAAAAATGTCAACTGGACGTGGTTCTAGAAGTTACTACGTATCATCTGATGATGACCGGATGGGCGGGGGATCGTTTATAATTCCATGGGCAGCGTTAGATGATTCATCCAGAGTGGGTCATATGTTCATCATAGCAGTTTATATGGAACACGTTAGAATATAACGCTGAATCTTACCGTGGCTTCCTCGCGCCGCTGGCAGATGAGCGTGGAACAGAATTTTTTCTATTATGGGATGGAGAAATGCCCGATCCATTTCCAGGTTGTATAATAGTATATACGTCCAAATCATGTTGTTTTTTCGAGTCATTTGCACCGATCGATGTTCACTGTGTCAAGACGGAGTCTCTCTAACGATAGCGAGTGCCCGGACCACATATGGATGAGCACTTCCGGTTCAAAGGCTCATTTCCGGTTGGCGATCTGCCGATCGGCCACCAGATGGCGCTCTTGAACCGCTAGAGAGTTGAGTGGAGCTTTGCAGTGTGTCTCAGGGCGAATATGATTTCGGTCACAGATTTTTGAAATATTGACATCAAAGACGAGTTACGGCGTCTTCGGCAGAATGAGCATGGCTAGGAATGACGTCTTAACTCGTCATCGGCGATCATAGTGTTAATATTATGAAATTGTTTTATGAGCTTATTTCACTCTTTCGTTTTTTATTTTTTTTTTTTTTTATCCACGATTTAATACGTTGAGGCCATCATCTGGGTCTCTTGCCTCTACTCAGCACCTTATACACTTTCTGTCAGGGTCAATGTTTTTACTGTTTTGCTGAAATGCTCGTGTGGCAGTGAAAGGGTTAACCTTTTGTATCGTCGCAGTGAAAGGGTTAACCCTTTGGTAGTGTGGTAGTGAAAGGGTTAAGCAGCCCTCCTTAGATTCAGCACCAGGGAATGAACAGACGTGCATTCACAACAACATATTGATAGGTAAACAAAATAACCAATTAAGTTAGTGATCTATTCTCAAGGATATGCACCTTTCTGTAGGTGTATATTATGAGTCTGGCACCGTGTGTGTTTTTTTACCACCCCCCCCCCCCCCCCCCGCACACACTCCCCTCACCCCCCCCCACCCCCCCCTCTGAATGGTATTGACCCACTACTGACCCTGCTCTCAGTCATCTGACGCTCGACTCCCTGTCATCATCACTCACACAGGCAGCAGCTTCGGCTGCTCAGACTCTGGCTTTTCATTAGTGTTGTTCACAGCGTTCACACGGACACCATCACCTCATCATGTACAGTATACTATTATCCACAGAATATACTGTTCCATTTATTATTATTATTATTATATATTATTATTATTATTAATTATTATTTATTATTATTATTATTAATGATTATTATTATTATTATTATTATTATTATTATATTATTATTATTATTATTATATATTATTATTATTATTATTATTATTATTATTATTTATTATATTATATTATTATTAATTATTATTATTATTATTATTTATTATTATTATTATATTATTTATTATTATTATTATTATTAATTATTATTATTATTATTATTATTATTATTATTATTATTATTATTATTATTATTATTATTATTATTATTATTATTATTATTAATTATTTATTAATTATTATTATTATTACTATTATTACTATTATTAATTATATTATTATATTATTATTATTATTATTATTATTATTATTTATTATTATTATTATTATTAATTATTATTATTACTTATTATTATTATTATTATTATTATTATTATTATTATTATTATTATTATTATAATAGACCTGCCCCCCCCAGAGAGGTGACTCACCAGGGGGAACTCGTGAGAGAGCACTGCCCCACAAGAGAGGTGACTCACCAGGGGGAACTCGTGAGAGACCTGCCCCCCCACAGAGAGCTGACTCACCAGGGGGAACTCGTGAGAGACCTGCCCCCCCAGAAGATGCTGACTCACCAGGGGGAACTCGTGAGAGACCTGCCCCCCAGAGAGGTGACTCACCAGGGGGAACTCGTGAGAGGACCTGCCCCCCAGAGAGGTGACTCACCAGGGGGAACTCGTGAGAGGACCTGCCCCCCAGAGAGGTGACTCACCAGGGGGAACTCGTGAGAGACTGCCCCCCAGAGAGAGGTGACTCACCAGGGGGAACTCGTGAGAGACCTGCCCCACAGAGAGGTGCGACTCACCAGGGGGAACTCGTGAGAGACCTGCCCCCCACAGAGAGGTGACTCACCAGGGGGAACTCGTGAGAGACCTGCCCCCACAGAGAGGTGACTCACCAGGGGGAACTCGTGAGAGAGACCTGCCCCCCCCAGAGAGGTGACTCACCAGGGGGAACTCGTGAAGAGACCTGCCCCACAGAGAGGTGACTCACCAGGGGGAACTCGTGAGAGACCTGCCCCCCCACAGAGAGGTGACTCACCAGGGGGAACTCGTGAGAGACCTGCCCCCCCCAGAGTAGGTGACTCACCAGGGGGAACTCGTGAGAGACCTGCCCCCCCAGAGAGGTGACTCACCAGGGGGAACTCGTGAGAGACCTGCCCCACAGAGAGGTGCCTCACCACCAGGGGGAACTCGTGAGAGACCTGCCCCCCAGAGAGGTGACTCACCAGGGGGAACTCGTGAGAGACCTCGCCCCCCAGAGAGGTGACTCACCAGGGGGAACTCGTGAGAGACCTGCCCCCCAGAGAGGTGACTCACCAGGGGGAACTCGTGAGAGACCTGCCCCCCAGAGAGGTGACTCACAGGGGGAACTCGTGAGAGACCTGCCCCCAGAGAGGTGACTCACCAGGGGGGAACTCGTGGAGAGACCTGCCCCACAGAGAGGTGACTCACCAGGGGGAACTCGTGAGAGACCTGCCCCACCAGAGAGGTGACTCACCAGGGGGAACTCGTGAGAGACCTGCCCCCCAGAGAGGTGACTCTCACCAGGGGGAAACTCGTGAGAGACCGACCCGTCCTCGGGGGGCAGCTTGGCGCCAGAAGCCCAAGCGCCGGGAACATCTTGTCGCTGTCGTAGTCCTGGATGATCTCGCCCACGGCCCGCAGTGCCATGGCGTAGGCGTTCAGCTGGTAGGGGTTCATGTAGTGCAGCGAGGTGGACTGGGGAGGGGTTCCCTGGTGGTCAGAAGAAGAATTACAGTTAGGGTGCCAACATGACATCGTGTCATAAATCAATCTCTCTGGAGACTGTGTGACATAATGTTGCGTTTTTTTTTATATCAATGTATCCAAGAGTAAAGGACCATAATCCTTGTGGTCAAAACAGCAGTCATAGTGTATATTTTCAACAATACGTTTGTTGACCAATAGGGTAATGGGTTATTAGTGAGATTGTAGTTATGTAGTGTGTTTATAATTTAGCAAATATCCACCATTTTGAATTCACTAGTGTGTGTGTGTGCGTGTGTGTGTGCCAGTGTGTGCGTGTGTGTGTGTGTGTGTGTGAGTGTGCTGTGCGGTGTGTGTGTGTGCGCATGTGCGCGTGTGTGTGTGTGCTGTGTGTGTGTGTGTGTCTGTGTGTGTGTGTGTGTGTGTGTGTCTGTGTGTGTGTGTGTGTGTGCAGGGCCGCCTCAGAGGGGTGTGCGAGCAGTGCGGTCGCACAGGGCCTCGCGGGAAGGGGGCCTCTGCACAAAAAAAAATAAAAAAAAAAATATATATATATTTTTTTTATTTATTATTTTTTTTTATTATTATTTTTTTATTCTATTTTTTATTTTTTGCGAGGCCCCCCTTCCCGCGAGGCCCTTTTTTCATCACAGACTTAAAATCTAGTTTTGCTTATATGCTTATATATTTCACATTAGACACGTTTGTAGAATGTGTCTGACTTGTTCCTGGCTCTGCGGCTCTGCAGATACACTATTGGAGGCAGCTCTGAGGCTCTGCAGCAGAATTGGTTTCAATGAGGGGAGGGGTTACAGGTAAGGTAGCGTCTGACTATTTCGGCGAGCGTGCAGCATTGGAGGTTATGCCAGCCAAGATGAAGAGGACATCGTTCGGCAGATGGACTGAAGATGAAAGTTGTTGCATGTTAGACAGTTCAGTCAGGCTAGCCATCCCGGCTAAAGACAGGGGACAGCTAGTTAGCTTTACGTACGTTATAATATTGAGTGCTAACGTGTGGTTCAGTCGGGATAGCCATGATGATGTCGGCTAGTAGCTAGCTTAGCTAAAGGCTAACTAGCGTTAGCTAACCTAGAGAGAGCATG
>NW_028173782.1:0-11931 GCF_963971535.1 Notolepis coatsorum | reverse complement strand
CCACCACGCTTCAATAGGCTCTGTCTGAGGAAGTAAGGGGTTTGGGAAGCAAGACGCGCGCACACACACACACACACACCCACACACACCCACACACACACACACGCACGCACGCACGCACGCACGCACGCACGCACGCACGCACGCACGCACGCACGCACGCACGCACGCACGCACGCACGCACGCACGCACGCACGCACGCACGCACGCACGCACGCACACACACACACACACACACACACACACACACACACACACACACACACACACACACACACACACACACACACACACACACACACACACACACACACACACACACACACACACACACACACACACACACACACACACACACACACACACACACACACACACACACACACACACACACACACACACACACACATTCATGTATACAAGCTACACACACACACACACAGACACACACATTCATGTATACAAACTACACACACACAACAGACACACACATACATTCATGTATACACGTAAACTACACACACACACGCACCTGTACCACATGTACAGTTAATCTAGCTCACACTGGACCTGAGAGAGGGGGGTGTGGTCCAGGTTTAGGGACAAGAAAACATGTGTGAATAAGTACCTGACAACTGTATGTATATGTCGACGTGATGTGGTTTATTTATTAATGTAGCTTTATTTTCTTTATTTTCTGTTTAATGTAGTTGATTTATTTTTGGGGTGTTGATGTTTGTGGGTCTATGGGTGTGTGTTGTCTTTCAAGACCGACCTATATTGATTCAAATGTCATTATGTCAATTAGGGGTGTAAAGGTACACGTATCCGTACCAAACCGTTTCAGTGTGTACCGTACCGTACCGTACCCAACGGCTGTGTAGTGTACCGAACAAATACAACGGTATGTTAACCACTAACGACCACCCACCAGGGGCTGTTTTTTTCACAATCTAATATAGTTATTATTATTTTGAAAAAGATTTACAAGTCGATTATTAATTTCAATAGAGAATAGTCGTTGACAGCCCTACAAGTACAGTTAGTTACTGCACACTACATCACCCCTGAGTGGAACATGGAAAGCCAAACTTTCCCCCACTGTACCGAAAACCCGTACCGAACCGTGACTTCAAAACCGAGGTACGTACCGTACCGTGGTTTTTGTGTACCGTTAACTTACACCCCTAGTGTCAATACTTGTTGTTGTCTCAATGTCCTGTGTGTGCAAAAAGAAAAAACGTCAATAAAGTATTTAAGTCATAAAAAAAATAACCAGACCCCCGCGATTGCTTGATTTTAACGAGGTCGCCCGAGAACAAGAAGAAACTCAACCTCCCTCATTAAGGAGTCCGAGTTGCCGCGGCAACGTCATCAAAGCACCGGTAAAACTGTCCCAGACTTTTTAGTTTGGAAACAGCGTGCGTCTTGGACCGCAGCCAAGGACACAGAGCTAATTACATCTTTTAAAGCAGTTCACCGTGAGGACGGGCTAAACGCACGGGGCACATTCTCTACTTTTAACGATCCTGACACCCCCACCCACTGACTGTACTGTAAATAAGACTCGACAACACTAACTGTTCCCAAACATCTTCTGGCACGGACGACACACCGATTGGTTGGTTGGCGTCTCCTTGCAACCAAGACACTGTGAGAAACGTGGGCGCCACAGAACTTTTAGGAGTAGTCTTTAAAGTCTTTAAAATTCACACTTCTTTTCTCTTCTTTGACAATCTTCTTCACAAATTATTTTCACAAGCAACTTTATGTTTCACGTGCAACTCTCAATGGGTCAACCGCTTCTGGCGCTCTGGTAAGTTTGGGGCAAGTTCTAAGTCTAAGTAATTAAATCAATCAATCATGTGGTGACATTATGTCGTCTATACAAATTAACTCCCTGGTTTGAACAGCAGGTGTCGCCATTACACAGGATCTCAAGAAACACACGTTATAATTACAACCTATCTATCTATTCTCTCTGTATTATTCTGTATTAATAAAGTAGGATATTTCCTGGGACAGTTACAAACACCACCATCACTCGTTTAAAATTTGGACTAGAAAGGTGTGCTCAGAGGCGGTCAGGTGGCGTAGCGGAGATTGCGTTCGTCACCAATGCCGGAGACGCTGGATTGGCCTGTTCGAATCCAGCTCCCGGTGTTGTCACCAGCTTGGCTGGCCGTTCACACTAATACAATTGGCAGTATTAGAGGGTGGGAAAGCTGGCGGGGTGGGTCCGGGTCGTTGTAAACAGCGACTCCTACAGTTCGGTCGGGGCGCCTGCTCAGCGCGGACAGGATCTAAGGGGGGTAGTGTGATCCTTCCACACGTTACACCCTCTCAGTGAGAGTCCGCGCTGCCAGGTGAAAAAGAAGCGGCTGATTGGCTGGACGTGTGTCGGAGGAAGCACGTGATATCCTCCACTCTCCCAGACCGACTGTGGGGGGTAAGTGCGCAGCGACCAGGAAGGGGATTGGGAATTGGCATAACGACTAACATTGGGATGGGAGAAAATCGGAGGAAAAAGGAGGGGGAAAAAGATTTAAAAAAAAAGAAAAAAGAAAAGTGTGCTCAGTGGAGTGCAAATGGCCACCAGGCAGTAGCATAGACCACAGAAAGCGGATATCCCAGCATGCAGCAGCACTGGAGTAAACAGGACGTGACAAACCCCAACCAGAAGTCTTAGCCACTAGGTGGCACTCGGGTTCCAAGGACGACGCACAAAGCCAGGGTAAACAGGAAACAGGAAGTGAGTGACAGACGAAGAGGAACGGGCAGAATCGTTCTCTAGCTAACGCTAATGCTAATAACTATCAGTGTGTTCTCACCGTTTGGCATGCGGACGCTAACGCTAATGCTAATAACTATCAGTGTGCTTGTCGCTATTTCAATCCTATAATTCCTATAGTTTTGTTTTTGTAATTAGTGACTCATGATTTTATCCAAATTATTTTATTCTACTTTTTTTTTTTTTTTTTTTTTTTTAACACATATAAACAAACATGACAACACACGATAAGATACACAAGCATTAATACACAGTGTATATCCAACGAAATTACCATTTATACCAATGTCTTATACAGGATATACTCCTAATACCTATTTTCTAAAACCCTACACACATATGCTCCAGCTCGAACCCCCCCCTCCCGGACCCCTCTTTGGATAGTACCTCCATTATCCCTCGCTCCTAACCAGACACTACCATTATAAGCTAGCTTTTATTCTCTCCACCACTTCTAACCACATTGTCATTTTGGATTTATTGAGACCCAGAATTCTTGCTGTAGATATTTCTTGATAAATCACATCGAGATATGTAAGAAACCAAACTTTCCGGCAAATTTTTTCCGGTTGAAACCAGCGTGATGCTATCAGCTTTTTAGCCACTGTGATATTTATTCTACTTTTTTATTTGGTTTCACTGTTTTTTAACTGCTGTCTGTTGTTGTTGTTGTTGTCATTTATTTCTGATTTTGTTTTCTTGTGTTTTTTTATATAAGCTGTAGTGTGTAAAGCACCCTGTGCATTCGTGCTGTGAAGGGTGCTATATAAATAAAAGTCATTAGAGAGAGGGGGGAGAGATAGAGAGAGAGAGGGGGGGACACAAACACAGAGTGACTAATGGTGATGGTCTTGTAATCAGGTCCCATTAAATGGACACACATGTAGCTCTGTGAAATCCCCCCCATTGATTGAGAGACTACTCTCTAATGCTCTCCCATTTATACACACACACACACACACATGCACGCACGTACACACACACACACACACACACACACACGTACACACACGCGCGCGCGCGCGCGTACACACACACACACACACACACACACACACACACACACACACACACACACACACACACGCACACACACTCACACATTGTACATATGTCTAAACTGAACACTGTGACCTCATTTTTTTTTACTTCTAATTTTACTATGTTATTTTATTCATACTTATCTTGTCTTGCACAGTCTCTGGAGCGCAACAGTAAGAAGCATTTTGTATAAAAGTATTCTGTACTTCTGTATGACAACTATTAAAGAAACTTGAAACTTGAAACTTGAACCACACACAGGTAAAAAGGAACTGAATCACATGAATCATTTCCAGAAGAAGCAGCCCGACTGTAGCACACTCTCACATTATACTGAATCCTGAATTTCCCCAAGGAGATCAATAAAGGAACATCTCATCTTATCTTATCATATCTTATCCGTACCTCAGTTACAGGGAAAGTACACCGCAAGTAAACTCTGATCTGCTTAATCTGCTTAAAGTGTTAAACAAACAACACAACGGAGGAGGAATCAGAAATAGCCTCTGGACAGATTCTCAAAAGCTGCCCGAGTCCCCCGTGTCTCTGAGTTGATTACCGGATAACCGTCTGCCAACTCAGAAGAACTCACAGGGACATGGAAGAGGGGACATTTGGACTCACAGGGACATTTGGACTCATATTGGACATTTGGACTCATATTGGACAGAGAACTCACAAAGACATGGAAGAGGGGACAGAGAACTCATATTGGACATTTGGACTCATATTGGACGGATAACTCACAGAGACATGGAAGAGGGGACATTTGGACTCATATTGGACATTTGGACTCATATTGGACGGATAACTCACAGAGACATGGAAGAGGGGACATTTGGACTCATATTGGACATTTGGACTCATATTGGACAGATAACTCACAGAGACATGGAAGAGGGGACATTTGGACTCATATTGGACATTTGGACTCATATTGGACAGAGAACTCAAAGGGACATTTGGACTCATATTGGACGGATAACTCACAGAGACATGGAAGAGGGGACATTTGGACTCATATTGGACATTTGGACTCATATTGGACGGATAACTCACAGAGACATGGAAGAGGGGACATTTGGACTCATATTGGACATTTGGACTCATATTGGACGGACAACTCACAGAGACATGGAAGAGGGGACATTTGGACTCATATTGGACATTTTGACTCATATTGGATGGATAACTCACAGAGACATGGAAGAGGGGACATTTGGACTCATATTGGACATTTGGACTCATATTGGACAGATGACTCACAGAGACATGGAAGAGGGGACATTTGGACTCATATTGGACATTTGGACTCATATTGGACATTTGGACTCATATTGGACGGATAACTCACAGGGACATTTGGACTCATATTGGACATTTGGACTCATATTGGACAGATAACTCACAGGGACATGGAAGAGGGGACATTTGGACTCATATTGGACAGAGAACTCAAAGGGACATTTGGACTCATATTGGACAGATGACTCACAGGGACATGGAAGAGGGGACATTTGGACTCATATTGGACAGATAACTCACAGGGACATTTGGACTCATATTAGAGAGATGACTCACAGAGACATGAAAGAGGGGACATTTGGACTCATATTGGACATTTGGACTCATATTGGACAGATAACTCACAGGGACATGGTAGAGGGGACAGGGAACCGACAGGGACATGGAAGAGGGGGACATCTGGCTGTGAACGAGACGAGTTTGGCTCCGAGCCACGGCGTGAAGGTGAAAAAGCTAATTTCCCTTTTCCGCCCGCCCGGCTCGGTGAGTTCTGGACGGGGTTCTGCCGCAGAGCCCCTGCTGCCCGAGTCAATCCAGTACCTGTCAAACATGAGCCCCGCGATGGAGGGGGTCGTCCCGATCCACACGCATAGGAGGCCCGGGGGCGGGGCGGCGTGGGTCCGACGCCATATGGCGAGCCGAGCCGGTAATGAGCTGCTGCACACAGCTGCCGGCGCTTGGCCTCGGAGGAGGACTGGAGCCGAACAAAAGTCTGTTTAATAAAGTATCGCCGGTGTTTCCGCGCGTGGGCCGTGGCTGGTATCGGGGGCCCTTTGACTGAGGACAGATGAAGGTAATCTGGGTGCGTGTGCATCAGTGGCTGTGTTTTTTGCGATGACCCTCTCTCTCTCTCACACATCCACACACACACACACGGTGACCCGGCTATCAATTAATACACACGACGCATGCTTTGGCTGAACGACTGAACCGCCGATCAGAAATAGCCGGCACCGCACCGTTTATATAGCCAGGTGGCCGGTAGCCAATGGACTGAGAGTGAAGGTCGGCCACGGCCAATAGGAGGGGAGCAGTGATCGTCATCGCTGACCTTCAGAGGGTGGACACAGCCAATCAGTGTGAAAATAATCCACTGTAAAAAAAATTAACGGGAAAAACCTCAAAACTAGGCAATGGGAGAAGAGAGAGGCTGGTACCCCCAAAAATCGCCTTTTTGCTTTAATTTTTTTCTCTCGACGATATTGAGATTTTGTTATAATTTTGCTTCCTTTAACATGTCTTATTTCAAACTAGTGGAAATAACATATCGAAAAACACACACTTAGTTGTTTATTTTACTTCGTTTAGTCTGATTGTGTCCATCGATCCCAATTACAATACAGAACAACTTTTAGGGGGCGTTTTCTCAAAACCTTGTTTTTATGACTTACACACTGTTATGTACCAGGAGCCTGATCACTCCTGTGTCACTGTGCAGGCAGGCCTGATCACTCCTGTGTCACGGGGCATGCAGGTGAGGGCTGCCAATTAGCCAATTAGTGCTGATTGGTTACCTGCTGGGAGCTTAAAGCTAGCCCTAGTGACACACATGCAGTGTCTGTGCTTAGGGAAAGAGCTGTCAGGTTCTTCCAGTCCTTGTCCGTTGGGTTCACATTAGTACATTAGTTTACATTTATAATAATAGTTCCTTGATATAGTAGCACTTTGAGTTAGAGCACAGGGTTTTGGTGTTGGTTTGCACATAGGTTGCGTGCCCATGAGCCAGGGTCGTAACACACACAAAGACACCAAACTTTCCACATTTATTCTCATCCATATCCTGCTTCTAATTACAGAATGGTTTGTTGATATATCATTCATAGCCGGGTTTATAGTACATTTAATATTTATATTATATATTTTTATATTTTTATGACAGTAGACAGTATTTCCTGATGTATGGGCTGATAAGAGGACTTAGCCACAATCCCTTCTGGAAAAAGTTTCGTTTTAAATGTATCAACAAAATGAAACCAAGTTTTTGAATCAGGCATTATCCATGTTAGTGATTCGTGCCTTGGCGATATATGCAAATGTGTGCATATTTAACGAGGAATTGCCTCATTTGCATATATAAACATACTATTCTGAAAACTTGCAATATATTTCTTCTTAGTTTATATGTACATAACAAACTGGGACATTTTCATAGTGATATCTATTCAAATATTTGTTTAGCCTATTAGGGGGGCGCTGTCTCGCCTTAACCCTTTCACTGCCGCACGACAACAGGTTAACCCTTTCACTACCACACTACAGAAGGTTAACCCTTTACCACCACACTACAGACGGTTAACCTTCTGTAGCGTGGCAGTGAAAGGGTTAAGGCCAGAGAGAATAAACGTCGGCGTCTCTCTGTGCGCCGGAGAACAGATGCCGTCGGTAGACGTGGTCCATCCGTTGCCGCGGGCGATGCCAAGGCTATAGCGTGGTGGAGGAGAGCTGGCAGAGGGCCGGCGGTGGGAGGAGGGGGGCCGGGGGGCCGGGGCCCCGTTATCTCTACCTCGTGGCACGTGGCACCGGCAGGCTCTGGGAGAACGCCGGCACCAGCTGTTGGCGTTCATTGAGGAGGAGGAGGAGGAGGAGGAGGTGAATGGGCTCCCAGGAACCCTGCCTAGCCCCGCCCTCCTCCCCCACCACCTCTGCTTGACCCCGCCCCCCTTCCCCACCACCTCTGCTAAACCCCGCCCCCCCCCCCCCCCTTCCCCACCACCTCTGCTTAACCCCGCCCCCCTTCCCCACCACCTCTGCTTGACCCAGCCCCCGCCTTTTTCCACCACCTCTGCTTAACCCCGCCCCCCTCCCCCACCACCTCTGCTTAACCCCGCCCCCCTCCCCCACCACCTCTGCTTAACCCCGCCCCCCTTCCCCACCACCTCTGCTTAACCCCGCCCCCCTTCCCCACCACCTCTGCTTAACCCCGCCCCCCTTCCCCACCACCTCTGCTTAACCCCGCCCCCCTTCCCCACCACCTCTGCTTAACCCTGCCCCCCTCTCCCACCACCTGTGCTTAACCCCGCCCCCCTCTCCCACCACCTCTGCTTAACCCCGCCCCCCTCTCCCACCACCTCTGCTTAACCCCGCCCCCCTCCCCCACCACCTCCGCTTAACCCCGCCCCCCTTCCCCACCACCTCCGCTTAACCCCGCCCCCCTCTCCCACCACCTCTGCTTAACCCCGCCCCCATCCTCCAGGCTCCTCCCAGGCTGCCGGAGCTCTGTTTGAGCTGGTAATGGCCGCCGCGCAGAGAGAGAGACACACAGAGGCGATGGAGACGGAGTGGGCGGTGGATCCCACTGTGCCTTTTAGGAGAGAGAAACACCGACCACCGGACCCCCGTCTCATTGATCAGCCAGACAGAAACATTGCTCCCGATGAGCAGGTTGAGCACCTTGCATTGGTCGCCTCCGCCGTCGGTGTGTGAATGTGTGAGTGAACGGGTAGAATGTGAGGAACTAAATTGTAAAGTGCTTTGGATAAAAGCTGCTATATAAAAAAGCAGCTATTTACGTGGTCTGGAAGCCCACACCTGATGGAGTGATGTTAACGCGGTTTAACACGCCCACCAGCGCTAAATCTGCCACGAGCCGCGCTGCGTTAGCGTCCGGTAAGTCAAACAACACACACACACAAGAGTTTTCCAAATAAGGATTTTCACGTCCCGCATTGAACGCCATTTTCCGTTGGGAGTTTTGATTTTGAGAAGTTGGTTTTTAATCTAGCAATGAGCTTAATCTATAGGTCTGGGAAAGCGGCCAAATGTTTAATTTACACCACCACGCAAACAAAGCCCAGCTCGACTTCACACGACACACGAAAGGGAAAACAGTTTGCCGACAAACCCTTTGAACAGCGCAGGAAAACAGTGACGGGGAGACCGAGGGAAGAATCCAATACGCTGCTTGTGTGAAGCCGAGCGACGTCTGCGTCAGCTTTCAGTCTCCGACACAAAGAAGCCTCTTGTGGCGTCGACGCCGACGGCTAGGAAACAAAAAGCTAACAAGAGTGGAATACATAACACATAGCCCCCCTTTCATATCCACCATTACAACAATAAGCTAAACTGAAATCTGCTCCACTCAATGTTCACCTGGGGAGAGGATCGACTATATTTGTATATTATATATGTATATGTATATTGTGGCAGATATCACCCCCCCTCTCGTGGATATGTGAAGGATGGGAGATATTATTGCCACGGAAGGAGTGGAAACAATTAGGTAGCTGATTAGTACTGATAGAACACACCTGCGCATCATTAGTTCACCCACATCTCATGTGCACACACACTACAAGACACTATAGGTTAGTCAGGAGTAAGTTGAGTGGAGGTGAGTGACTAAAATTGGGATGGGAGGAAAATACAGGAAAATAGGAGGAGAAAAAGTAAAAAAAAATAATAATAATAATCATTGTTTACATAAAGACCTTTCTGATCGTGATCGTGATCGTGCTTCTGAAGCAGATCTGGGGTCAGCGGAGGCGCACACGCAACAGCTGTGCTTCTCCTGGTGCAGCCTGGACGAGGCAGACCTGGGGTCAGCGAGACAGCTGTGCTTCTCCAATTATCGTCAGACGAGAGGGACGCACCTGCATGTTTGTTTGCAAGCAGACGGAACAGAGGCGCCAAACACAGCCACACATCTGCATCAGCGGCGCGGCCCTCGTCTTACTGTACGTTGAGTGTCGAGATAATAAGATAATAAGATAATAAGCAACAAAAGACATGGAATCACACGGGTCGGCGCCTCGCTCGCTCGCCTCCGCCACCGCTGTGTGTGAACGTGTGAGCGGGTGGGTGAACGTGAGCAACAAATATTGTAAAGCGCTTTGGATAAAAGCTGCTACATAAATGCAGCCATTTGCCATTTAAAGGGTAATTAGAAGAAAAAAAACGTATCTTCTTAACAAGGGCTTTCCCACACAGACAGTTACAATTAATACAACTACATGTAAAGTAGTAACGCAACAAAATGATAAACAAACAAAAGAAACGGGGGGAAATCACCTGAAATACCAGCCTCCTGGGGCCCATTTACCACTGCTGCTTTACCACTGCTGCTTCTCTGTACCGTAACTCTTTGAGTATTTATGTTATCGAAAAAAGCTCAGTGCCGTCTGAAAGCCAAGGAGCTAAGCTTTCCTCACATATATCGCCTTTTACGGTATTCCAAAAACTGTGGGAGTTATTGAGGAAGTAAACACAAGTAGGAAAAAAAAACATAATCTAAAAGGCCAGGGTTTAAATTTTTTTTATTGCAGTGGCATAATAGTTCCATGTTCAACATTTACATGTGATAAGCTAAATTGATGGTCAATTGCAGTGTCTACTTCACTAAAAAAAACTGTAAAAATATCCCATTCTGATTTTTGTTTTCCTCGTCTAATAACAGTGTGATACACACTCAAAACATACAGTATGTTCAAACAATGACAGACATTGAAAGCTGAGGAAGTTCTGAAAAAAAAGGGTGAAAAGCACTTACTCACAGAAATAACAACAACATTATACCCAGGTGGACTGTTTCAGGCTTAGGCTCAAAAGGGTTAATTTATTTTTATAAAAACAAAGAACATCAAGTAAAACAATTACAGAACTGTGCATAATGTTGTATTGATCTCGGGTATTGATCTTTAAAGTGCATTGAAGGACGTTCCACGAGCTTCAGATCACATTTGACTTTCATACTGACTAAATATATATATATATATTGTATTTATATTTTTTTTAATACATTTTTTTTTATTGAAAAACACTATTACATCCCTCCATAGCGAGCTTAAGGGATGTAATAGTGTTTGTCAATTCAAAAAGAATTATAAAAAATATATATTTTGTCAGTATGAAAGTCAAATGTGATCTGAATAGTGAGATCTTTAATTTTTTTCTTCTTTATTATTATTATTATTATTATTATTATTATTATTATTATTATTATTATTATTATTATTATTATTATTATTATTATTATTATTATTATTATTATTATTATTATTATTATTATTATTATTATTATTATTATTATTATTATTATTATTATAAAAATGTTCTTGTTTAATCTGTGGATTGTTTGTTTCTTTGTATATGGTATAAATTATTATTTTGTGTAAATTAGGTTGTACGCCGACCATCAAGTAATACTTGTTTAGTTTAGGAATAGGGGGCAGGTACCTATACGAATTATTCTTCTTCCTGCTCCTCTTGCCCATGGTATGGTATTTATGATTTTGTATGAAAACTCTATGATTGTATTGCTTCCATGTGGCAAAAAAACTCTGAATCTGAATCTGAATCAACAGAACAGGACCTATTTCTAATCACATTAAGCATTAAGCACGTCACTGTAAACCAGTGGGAAGAGCCAGAGTTGTGGATACAGAGCAGATAAGGAAGGCAGGGAATCCTATTGAAATTCCACAGTAACCCCCCCCCCCCCTCCTCCCCCTCGCTGCCCCCCCCCCCCCCCCCCTCATGAATAAGCAAAGTGCCGCTTTAAAGTTCCAATCCGCGCACGACGACACCCGACAACACAACAGTGGCCGCCGTCACCGCCCGTGGACAGCGGACAAATGACTCTTGAGATCCTGAATCAGCCCCGGCTCATCTCTCTCTCCGTGACGACCAGTTAGGAGCGACAGCCGCTGCTGCCAACAACTACTGTCAGCCAGCCGGCTCGCTTTCAGCTGAACGGGGGACGAAGGAAAATACATTAAAAGACATAAAAGTGCAGATTCTGCTGCTGTCACGTACGGTGGCTTTGGGGCCCAATTACAGGAGCCGAGCTGAGCCGTAT
>NW_028173783.1:12500-36465 GCF_963971535.1 Notolepis coatsorum | reverse complement strand
TCTCTCTTTCTGCAGTCAGGACAGTTCAAGCTGCCAGTCAGGACAGTTCAAGCTGCCATAATAATAATAATTACCTGCCGTTATATAGCGCTTTTCTAGACACTCAAAGCGCTTTACAATGTAGGGTGGAAATTGCCTCCTTCACCACCACTGGTAGCACCAAACCTTGGGCTACGCAGGCTCAATGGCTACCATACACTGGCACCCAGCACACATCACACTACACAATGGCGACAGGGATTGATATCAGCCAATTAAGGGGATGGGATGATTAGGTGGCCTTGATGTCAGAGACCTGATTAGGAATTTGGCCAGGAACATCAGGGAGCCCCCTACTCTTTACGATAGGCCTCCTGGGTTCTTTTAACGACAGCATTCAGTCAGGACCTCAGTTTAGCGTCTCAGCCAAAGGACGGCACTCGCAGCTGTATGGTGTCCCTATCACCGTAACAGGGGCATTGCTACTGACAAGTCCAGAGGACAGAGTGCCCCCTGCTGGACAACAACACCACAACATTCCGACAGCAGCCTTGACCGGGGCTCGAACCGGTGATCTTCCGATCAGTCCGGAGCTCTACTCATGTAGCCACGCTGCCAGTAAGGACAGTTCAAGCTGCCATGTAGCTGCCAGTCAGGACAGTTCAAGCTGCCATGTAGCTGCCAGTAAGGACAGTTCAAGCTGCCATGTAGCTGTCAGTCAGGACAGTTCAAGCTGCCATGTAGCTGCCAGTCAGGACAGTTCAAGCTGCCATGTAGCTGCCAGTAAGGACAGTTCAAGCTGCCATGTAGCTGCCAGTAAGGACAGTTCAAGCTGCCATGTAGCTGTCAGTCAGGACAGTTCAAGCTGCCATGTAGCTGCCAGTAAGGACAGTTCAAGCTGCCATGTAGCTGCCAGTAAGGACCGTTCAAGCTGCCATGTAGCTGTCAGTCAGGACAGGACAGTGTGGCTCACTAGTTCAGGTACAAGTTCAAGTTTGCAGTTAGTTTGTTAACTAACTAAAACATCCCGAAGGAAGGTTCTCTCACGTCGTCACTGTGAGATTGAGGTCAGAGGAATGATTTAATTTATTTTAGCTGTCTGTCAAAATGTGCCATTATGGGGCAGATTGGCATTGCCAGGGCGATCTCCAGTGGGCTGATTTAATGGGGATGATAATTGATATGGATGATAGTTGAGGGCCAGTGTGATGAACCCCATTGACCACCTTCCCCAGAAATAGACAGATGCTTCACTAGGAACTCTGGGTGGCTGCTGCAAGCATACAAATCAACCGTGGGACCAGGGAGGGTGAATAACACCAGCCACCAAACAACTACTGGTAATACTCTCTTTAGTGGCTGGTAATATTTCCTTAACCTTAACCTAATTATAAGCTTAACCTGAACCCTAGCCTTAAAGGTTGTTTATTAACCTATCTCTCAGCTTAACCTGAACCCTAATATGCATTTGCATTTGACTATATAATATAGAATATCAGGTCTATAGATTACCTTATTATGGCCAAGTCATACATCTATGGATCTAATCTCCTCTTTCAAATGGCAGTGTTAAATCCGGATTTAGTCATTTCCTCGAGTGACTACTCAACTTTTTCCGATGCAATGCGTCGGAGAGTTCACATTATTCAGAGAAACTCTTATTTTCGAAAAAATTATTGAACATTGCTAAACAAACGTAGTGCTGAAAATATACACTTTGACTGCTGTTTTGATAGGGTTAGGGTCTTTACTCATTTGAAAAAGAAACACAACATTAATTAATACGGTCTGTATTGATCGATCTATTGCTTAACAGGTTAAAGGGATAGTGGAACCCTAGCCCTGTATTTCTTACTTACCAATGATGTTGTTGATCGGTAGAATCCTCTGTTCCTCATACTAGCTCCGGCCGAGGCTCACTGAGTGCACAACACAAAGTATGTTTCAGTGAGCCACAGTCAGTCAGTACAGACAGGAGCCCGGCCTCATTGACTTGCATTGTCTTGTGGCTAACAATCTGGAGCCAGCAACTACAGAAACTCAGTTCACCAAATTACATAATCGACAACAAAGTTCAGGTGCCGGCCCAATTGGACTGATATTGAATCTAGGAGAAGTGGGACCTCATGAATCGAATTGGGGATTGGGTAATAGACTGACCCGGGCTGTCGTTTCTATCCTGCACCAGCAGCCGCTGTGAATGTGCATCATACTGCAGCCGTGCTTAGTTCATCTGTCATCTCATGGAGAACGCCAGGGGTGTAAAGTACTTCAGTAATTGTACTTTGTTTTTGGGGATTTGTACTTTGTTTGAGTATTATTAGGTTTGTATACTTGTACTTTTACTCAATTACATTTCAGAGAAAAAAACATACTTTTTACATTTAAAATGCAGACCTACAAAGTACAAAGTACAAATCTTCCAGGTCCAACTATTTTAATTAGTATATTTGTTGCTCTGGCCGAACTAACGTTAATCCTGCGGCCGCACTTTATTTAAAAACAGCCAATCAAATCCCCATCCATGGGAACTTAACCCACCCATACCCATGCTGATTGGTTCTTGTGCAAGACTAGAAAGCGGGGATCTTTGATTAAACACCTGCTATCAGAAGAATAGACAGTCAGAAAAATTGTTTTTACTTTTACTTTTTAGTATAAGTACATTTAAAAGTAGAAACGTTTTGACTTTTACTCAAGTGTGTTTTTAACCATAGCCTACTCTGACTTTCACTTAAAGGCCAACTTGCAGGTTAAACCCTACTCTTCAATTATGGGTAGTTTACATCATTGGTATCTATTTTCATTATTTATTTTTTTCCATTTGACGCCGGAAATTCCACTCAGAAAGGGTTAAAAAGGTCCACGCACGAATAACATGTATGGAGCAAATCAAAAACGTATGCCTTATCCCCGTCCGGGTCATAGTACCGCTGGCTATATGGCTCTGGCTAACGTTACCCCGCTAACGTTAGCATTATGTCTACTGTCATGAACCATTTTAAATCGGGGCATGTAAAAGAGTTTTGGGAACGAGTAAAATGTGCAGGTCCTCTTCTCAGACCTGTGGGGCAAAGCACTGCACGCATCATGCCGGCTAGCAAGCTACACGTCCCCGGCATGTTTATACGATAGTAGCCCCTCGGATAGCACTCGGTGCATCAGTCACGAAACGGGCTACCACTAACTAACGTTAATGTTACAAGCTCAAACACCTTATAACTGCTGTTGTGTCCATAAGTTCCCTGGCAGAATACTTTGTTTGTGAGGACAAAGGTATACAAAGAGGAGAGAACCATTTTAAATCGGGGCATGTTAGGAGTTTCGAGAATGCTGGCTACCAAGCTAGCTAACTTAGCTACTAACGTTATATACAAAATATGTACAGCGACACAATGATTTACATTATTAGAAATATGGTAATGTGGTTGTGGCTTTTACAAATAGTGGTTAGCTTTAGAGATGAATGGCTATGATCACGGAGCAATAGTGTTAGGTGAAACAGATACTAGATCCTCGGCTAGTAGTAGCAAGAAGGCTCCTTGCTTCCTGCCACTACCTGCCTGTGATGCTCAGCGCCCCCTGCTGCCCTCTACCGGGTGTGACGTCATCATTAAGATGACACACACACGTTATGAACCATGGATTAAAATATCCACGTGCGTGGTGGTTGTGGTTGGGTCGACAAAATGTTTGATAAAAACGCTAAAACTGGGTCAATTTCGATAATATTTTTTTCCCTCTTCATGAAAGTCACCGTTGGCCTAGTCACATTGTTTATTGAACAAAAATACAACATGCAAGTGGGCCTTTAAGTATAATTTTTGGGTACTTTTTACACCCCTGGAAAACACATTACTTCTAAGGGGCCCTGCATCTGGCAGAGACTGAGGAAATGCTGCTCCAACCTTATACTCAAATGGTAAGTATGTTTCGTTTCGTTCCAAAAGTTCAAAACGGCAGACACAGTATCTGTTGTTCAAAGTACCATCTCTTTCTTTCTGGAAAACATTTTCTTCTTCTTGGCACTGAGATAGTTTGTTAAAACGGTTATTCATCCTGTGGGAGCTGTCGTCAGAGAACGTGAGGAAAAGAGGTCTGGTTGAGTTCTAAGCTGAGCTTTCTGCTGTGAGGAAGAGGACAACAAATCTCTCTCTTTCTCCGTATTGCTCTCTCCCTGTTTGTCTATCTCTCTCTTTCTGTCTCTTCAGTAAGTTTCTCAGTCTCTCTCTTTCTCTCTCCCTCTCTCTCTCTGTCCCTCTCTCTCCCAATCTGTCTTTGTCTTTCTCTCTCTCTCCCTCTCTCTCTCCCTCTCTCTCCCCCTCCCTCCCTTTCCCTCTCTCTCTCTCTCTCTCTCTCTCTCTCTCTCTCTCTCTCTCTCTCTCTCTCTCTCTCTCTCTCTCTCTCTCTCTCTCTCTCTCTCTCTCCCGCCTCCTCCGCTAATTAAGCTGCCAGTTTTTGCCCTCATTAACTCATTAACTCTGCATTTCAAACAAGCTCTCCTTATGTTTTATTGAATACTATGTATGCTGGCAGCCTGGGAACCTTATCCCTCCCACAGGTAATTGAAGGAACAGAACACCTCTTAGGTGTGTGTGTGTGTGTGTGTGTGTGTGTGTGTGTGTGTGTGTGTGTGTGTGTGTGTGTGTGTGTGTGTGTGTGTGTGTGTGTGTGTGTGTGTGTGTGTGTGTGTGTGTGTGTGTGTGTGTGTGTGTGTGTGTGTGTGTGTGTGTGTGTGTGTGTGTGTGTGTGTGTGTGTGTGTGTGTGTGTGTGTGTGTGTGTGTGTGTGAAATTGTAAATGAGGGCAACCCTCAATGATCTTCGAGTTTAACCTCTTAAGGTCCATTTGCATGTTCCTGGTATCTAGATAAATCTATGGACCTCAGGGAATGTATTCCCAGTGTCAGAACTATTGTGTCTGTTATTATTATATATATTAGTCAATTGTAATGAACCAACGTTTTTTCTTTATCTTTGACAGTGAATAACACCATGCTAACATTGACCAGACGAGCCAATGAGCTCATTCAGTACCTTCTTGAGATCAGGTGTAAAAAAAAATCTAAGCAAATTAATAATGGGCAGATGATTTACAAGTTTTTTTGTAAATACAGTACTGCATTTTGCCACCCGGACGAATGCAATTTGAAATATGAATATAGAATATCAGGCCTATAAATTACCTTATTATGGCCAAGTCATACATCTATGGATCGGGCCAAATCTCCTCTTTCCAATGGCAGCGTTCCATCTTGATTTAGTACCACCAGGCACCTGTAACAGGGCTGTAAGTACAGTTACTTTTTTTTGTAATCGTTTTTTTTCTAGATGTTCACAGAAAGGTAAAGAAACAAACTACGTTCTATTTTATGGCAATAACGTTCAGGTTTGTTCGACCCGTGAGACATAATCACGAAAAATAACGTTATAATAATTTCACGCCAGACGGCTCCGAGTTTCACAGGGGCTGGCGTGAGCTGGGTAGTGTAGTTTTATGAAATTCTAAAGCCCATCGAAAGCCCTGGGTCTTTTCTTTCATAAGACTACAAACGCTTTCATGACGCGTTACTTCCTCGCATCTAATTCATCCGGTTTCCGCCAGGATGCACCGATCTTTGGTAAAAAAAAACGTGGTGCTGAAAATATACACTTTGACTGCTGTTTTGACAGGGTTAGGGTCTTTACTCTTGGCTACAGTTGAAAAAAAACTACATTAATTAATACGGACTGTATTAATCTATTCATGACGTGAAATATATCTCGGCCCGGTTCATGACCTGTTGGGCTTAAATAAAGGTTGAAAGAATGTGTGTGTGTGTGTGTGTGCATGTGCCTAAGCGGTTGTTTGTTTGCCTGTTTGGGTGGGTGAGTGTGTGTGTGTGCATGTGTCTAAGCGGTTGTTTGTTTGCCTGTTTGGGTTGGTGTGTGAGTGGGTGGGTTTAGAAGAGAAAGACATTTTGTTGTACGTGTTGCTCTCCTGTCACTCAGCCCCCCCCCGCTGAGCCTCCCTCTCTCCCGCCCCCTCACACAGGTCTCTGAATACAAATCAGTCCCACGTTCTATAAATCCCACTCCGTCGATGCTAACGGCCGTAACGACCCATACAAAATGTTCCTGAGTCACTCGCACATGAGGGATTTACATGGTCTCGGCGAAAGAATAGGCGCGTCTGTGAATTATCTATATTTCCCGCTCACGGCCGCTAACCGGAGACGGTCTGACAGGTGAGGTGAGGTGAGGCCGTGCGGTAGATCAGAACAACGGCTGCCCACAGCCCTATGTTCTCACATTTCTAAGATTCTTCTCAAAATTAGACCCTATTTTCCCACAGCCCTATGTTCTCACATTTCTAAGATTCTTCTCAAAATTAGGCCCAATGGTCCCACAGCCCTATGTTCCGGGATGAACCGTCTACTATCAGAGGACAATTGGATAATAGGTTGGCTGTAATTGGCTACCAAATTAAGAGAAAGGGGGATAAAATCAGATACAAATTTATGAAAAAAGGAAATGTGGGAACATAGGGCTGTGGGAACATAGGGCCATAGGGCTGTGGGAACATAGGGCTGTGGGAACATAGGGCTGTGGGAACATAGGGCTGTGGGAACATAGGGCCATAGGGCTGTGGGAACATAGGGCTGTGGGAACATAGGGCTGTGGGAACATAGGGCTGTGGGAACATAGGGCCATAGGGCTGTGGGAACATAGGGCTGTGGGAACATAGGGCCATAGGGCTGTGGGAACATAGGGCTGTGGGAACATAGGGCCATAGGGCTGTGGGAACATAGGGCTGTGGGAACATAGGGCTGTGGGAACATAGGGCCATAGGGCTGTGGGAACATAGGGCTGTGGGAACATAGGGCCATATGGCTGTGGGAACATAGGGCTGTGGGAACATAGGGCTGTGGGAACATAGGGCCATAGGGCTGTGGGAACATAGGGCCATAGGGCTGTGGGAACATAGGGCTGTGGGAACATAGGGCTGTGGGAACATAGGGCCATATGGCTGTGGGAACATAGGGCTGTGGGAACATAGGGCCATATGGCTGTGGGAACATAGGGCTGTGGGAACATAGGGCTGTGGGAACATAGGGCTGTGGGAACATAGGGCTGTGGGAACATAGGGCTGTGGGAACATAGGGCTGTGGGAACATATGGCTGTGGGAACATAGGGCTGTGGGAACATAGGGCTGTGGGAACATAGGGCTGTGGGAACATAGGGCTGTGGGAACATAGGGCTGTAGGGACATAGTCACACTCCCCCAGAGACAGTCTGACTGGTGAGATGAGGATCGGCCGTGCAGTAGATCAACGGCTGCCTGTCACACACAACATAACACTCACTCTGTTCAAGTCCTGCAGAATTAATATTCAGTATAAAGCAGCCATGGACCCCTTTCTATCAAAGCAACAGTTGAAGTGGCAACTCTAATGAATGTGAGGATTCTTCTCTGTGATTAATTGATGTTGCCTGGATCAGAGGAATTTGGCTTTTTCCTATGACGTCTCTATTATCTCTTCTTCCTTCCCTCTTCCAAGTTTAAGCGTATCATTTCTTACTTTTGTGTTTCATTTCCTCTGAATATTGCTGCTTTATTGTGTCATTATGATCATCGTTTCTGTAAATGAGGGAAACCTTAGAAACGTATGATTTTAAATAAAGTCAATGAAATGTAAAATAAAGTTTAAATGGAATATTCAAGAGCACCTTACAGCCTAACAGCCTAGAACATTTACTCTGCTGAGCACTTGGCCGTCGTTAAATCAAATGAATCTTTATTACATTACATCTGTACTGTAAGTGAATAACGTAAGTGGACGTGGAACGTTTTATGTAGTTCTGTGCCAGTGAATTCTGGTCCGGTCTTAACATTTTTAAGAGTAGGTGACCCGCCTTAGACTCTGGTCTCAAAATAAATTGCTTGCTGTAAAGGAGAGGATCTTGCGGTGCAACGTTGGCGAGTTGGAGTTGGAGCTGGCTGGGGGTCCGCGCAAAACCCTACGATCAGAAGTACTGTTTGTTTATTTGAAGCTATAAGGGACTCAGTGGGAATAGGCACCTCTGAGGAAGAGCAAAACCATCACTGTCATGCTGTTGGAGTGACTTTAAAGGGATATTTCACTTTACTTGTCAAATTACCTCTTATCTACAGTAAAGTAATCTACAAGGAAACTAGCGACCACTGCTGTTCCTGTCATCTGATGTCAACACCACCATTCCTCCTCCAGGTGTCAGGCTCCTCATTCACTTCCATCCATTTTGGGGAGCAAGTATGTAAATATCGTACTTACAAACAATACAGCAATATGATTCTGTGTAATATACTGTATGTATGTTTTTTTTAAAGGGGAACTATCTTATAAATTGCCTTTTTCAGTGTTTGGCATTGTTTCCTAGCTATGTGGACTTATGTTAATATGATCTATGTCTCTAATTCTCATATTGGCGCATTCTTCCAATTCTCCTCTCACAATATTCACCCTCACTGAACTGAGTCGTCTGAAAATGTGCTGATTTGTGATGTCAGAGAGACACCGCTGCATGATAATCTTCTGAACGGCGAGACTCAAACGGGCCCAGGCTCAAAACGGCTTAAGATCTTGAGGTAGAAAAATGCTGTTTTTGAGGACTTCATTAGAAATACAAAACAATGAATTAAAAAAAAATTTAAATTACAGAGGTGTTCCATAAACTCACAGGAATTGTGTAAAAGTGCCCAAATAGTGAAAGAAATAGTAAAATAGTTCCCCTTTAAAAATGTTGCCATTTTCAAATTATGAAACTATGATACCAACTGTCAACTTCTCATAGAATCTTTCCTCCAGCAAGGCCGCAGGTTGCCATGGTAACCATTCCTCAACATTGCATGCAAGGCAAAGGGTCCTTTCACACCTAGCTCGTTTGCAGCTGTTGTTTCGAAACCTGGAGCATTTACGCCCCAAGATCGGTTCGTTTTGGCATAATGTGAACACAGCAATTGCACTCTGGTGCAGGGACGCGGGAAGTCAGTCAGCAGTGGGGGTGCTGAGATAAGTGATATAATAATAACGTCATAGGTTTACCACTCTGGTAAACCAACACTCTCGTTCACTAGAGGAGACCACTGCCCAACTCCGCGCTCTCACGCTCAGCTCTGCGGAGCGTGCGAGACAAACAATGTAACCGTTTTGATGCATACATCTCTGCCCAGCCTACCCCACCTGTTGTGCGCCCCCGCACAGGGAGCCCCATGTCCCCGCACCAGAACGCTACGACGGGGACGTCTCTAAATGTCGTGCCTTTATTTTTCAATGTTCACTAGTATTCGGACAACAGCCGCACACTTCCAAAGTGATACATCTAAAATTGCTTACCTTACCTGTCGGGTCTGCTCAAGGGTCCAGGACTCCTGCGTTAGAATGGGCGACAGGCAGCTCTTCACTTCAGTCAGTCCTCCCTCTGCAATTCGTTCCCCGCATACAACATCGCCGACATGCAAAAGGTCTTCAACCACCCTCCCGGGGGCTCGGATAGTTCTGCTGGCTTGTTCGCCATCCGCCAGGGAAACCGCAGATATATATTCCTTTACTGCGAATTGTCTGAGCGTCCCAAAAACGATTCCAGGCCGCTATTTTTTTACCAACGGATTTCCAGTTCCGCGTTGACGCTTCCAGGCCGCATCTATTCGAATCCCAACTGGTTCATGCGTCGGCTACATGCTGCTTTAATAACACTGCATTATCGAGACAGCGCCCCTATGAGGATCTGGCAATGAATTCCAAGAGTAGGGTAAATCTGCAGTGCCGCTCCGCTCTGTGCCATTGAGTAGCCTCGGTATTACAATGGAATAAAAGCCAAAACAACCTTGCAGTTGCAGTTACACTCCCCACCAGCAGGGGGTGCTGGCGCACCCGCCACACCCCCACTTCCCGGGTCCTTGCTCTGGTGTGAAACAAAACAAAAAGTGGACCGAGACTGCCTAGAGAGGGTGGTCCAATCAAACCCTGGAGCGGGTGCAATCGACTCAACATACTGTACCGAAACAACTCCCTTGCTGTACTGTATACGCGTTGCACAATGGGACGTTTTATAAAAATAAAATAACAAATAACACAACATGACAAAAGGAATACACACACACAGACATGCTATGCATAGCTAGCTAAAGTTAGGCTAACATTAGTTGGGATTGTCCTATGGCTTATGAAAAATAGCCTATATAAACATGCCTAGGCTTAAATATCACCTAACCAAGCTTACCTGATGTGTCTTTGGAAGATAAATTGCTGGGTGAATATGTCGTTGTATGCGTTCATCAGAGCGTGTCTTCTACAAAGGTGTCGACGTGAGGCAGCATTTCTTCTAATCAGATGCATCAATACATTGTTTTTGAGTTGTAGCTTTGATGATCGCTGAAACGGAATATTTTGTTCATAGACTGAACACTGGTATATCAACCAGATAATTCCAAGTAAAACAATTATCCATACACGCTGCTGATGCTCCATTTTCTATCCTTTTTTTGTGATTTGTGTATTGTGTATTTGCAAGGGAAGAAAAATCCGAGGGAAAAATCTGACCAATGAGAGAACAGTTTGCTTGTGCGTGGCATTTGTTTACACGTTTTTGTCCGCTGTTAACACAGCCGTGTGAACACAAACCGAACCAAGGGGCAAGTGCAACTTTGTATAATATTAGTCCCTGAATCGGAACGGCCAGAGATACACACTAAAACACAGTCTTTCCCACAGGATTTTCAGAGACTATGGGGGGTGAACCTCCGACCCTCTAGGGGGGTCCGGGGGCATGCCCGTCCGAAAAAAATATGTACATTTTAAAGTTAAATGCATCAATCTGGTGCACTTTGATAGCAAAATAAAGAGGCTAGATCTATGAAGAACTTTGTGCTCAAAACACAAAATCGACTAGAGCTTCCCAATCCTCTCCTCGAAGCACCCCAGCCATTCAATGTATTTGTTAAATTCTTTTTCTTTTTCTTTTTCTTTTTCTTTTTCTTTTTCTTTTTCTTTTTCTTTTTCTTTTTCTTTTTCTTTTTCTTTTTCTTTTTCTTTTTCATTTTCATTTTTCTTTTTCAATCTTAATTCATAACAGTTGTTATATGCAGATATATAGTGCTGTGGCAACCATACATTTATGACATACAGGAGAATACATACATTTGAGGGGGAGGAAACTGTACATTGGCAGGTACCCTCTGCTCTGAGTTTTAAGAGCATACTTAACCCTTAGGGGTCACGCTGGAGCTTTGAACCCGTCGGCGGACAACAAAAGAAATTAGAATCCCTCTTAAATGCTCAAAAAGGACATCTTTTCAGAAATCGATAAAAATTGAAAAATGGCCATTTCTAGTGCTTTGACATGTAAGGTATACGTCCCCCAACTTGCTAAACCTAATACGACTTGTAAATACGTTTAATTCTTGCTAGATGGTATGCTTGTAATAATCTCCATTTGCGATAAGAACTACAACGCGTCACGAAACGCACATACATGGACGCGCGCACACACAAACAGCGCATAGGTGTTAATCACTGAGTGATCTAATATGCATATTCTTCAGCGCGAGAGGGGGGGGGTTGTGTTTCTCACTGTCTGTCGTTGATAATATAATCTGAAGAGGTCCTGCATTATTATTATTATTATCATTCTCGAGAATACACGGGACCCGACGGAACGTTAATTTATGTATTAAAAGTAGTCTAACATGCTTTCATCCTCGCCCGTGTATATACCCACGTCGCGCTAAAACAACATACTGTATGGCAGAGACAGAGTGCATGTGTGTACGAGTTATGAGTTATCTCGCAGTTCATTCAAGCGCGCATCACGGTGATGACAGCTCTCTAGAGTAGAAAGGTGCGCTCACAGGGGCGTAGCTGGAGATTCTGGGCCCCATGAAAGAGATGTCAATATGGCGCTTATATCTGTTTTACTTAAGAATGATAAGGACCCCACCGAATGTGGCAGCTACAGGCCCCTAAGTCTCCTTGGAGCCGATCTTAAGCTATATGCCAAGGTTCTAGCCACCCGTCTTCAAAAGCACATGACATCTCTAGTTCACCCTGATCAGACCGGCTTCATAAGAGGCCGCCTGGTTACTGACAACATCAGACGGTTACTGCACGTGATTAATGCCAGCAAGGATATTGCAATCCCTACAGGGGTCATGTCCTTGGACGCAATGAAGGCATTTGACAGATTGGAGTGGTCTTATTTATGGGCAGTTCTCAGAAGGATGGGGTTGGGTGAGGGCTTCATTCATATGATCAAAGTTCTATATACTGGGCCTTCGGCCATGATCTTAATGGGAAAGTTATGTTCACCACTCTTCTCTGTCTCGCGCTCTTCTAGACAGGGTTGTCCTCTTAGTCCCGGACTCTTCGCTTTATCCCCCGAACCTCTAGCTCAATATATAAGACAATCCCAAATTATATCTCCTATTTCAATTCAGGGCACACATCACCATATTAGCTTATACGCAGATGATGTACTTCTGTTTATGCAGAATCCCTCCGTTTCTCTACCTCATCTGCTCGGCGTGATAGATGAATTTGGCAGCCTGTCCGGCTTTAAGATCAACTGGCCAAAATCTGCCTTTCTTCCTCTTAATGAACCTGCAAAGGCTACCATCCTACCGGCAAACATACTTATGGTGGAGCACTTTAAATGTCTCGGGATTGAAATATTCCCCACTATTAGCCAGACGGTAAGGTATAATTACTCCAGCTTGGGTGACAGGATTACGAATGACTTTAACAGATGGTCCAAATTAAAAAATTCATTACAGGCCCGTGCGCCAATAATTAAAATGAATATTTTACCCAGAATTAACTTTATCAGCTCCATGCTCCCGTTACCTCCTCCTGCTGGTTACTGGCAGAAATTGCACTCTGCCTCATATAAATTTGTTTGGAACAATAAACGCCCGCGCTTGAAGAGATCAACTGCCCAAAGGAGTAAACTCGATGGGGGCTTAGCATTTCCAGACTTTAAATATTATTTTCAAGCTTTCTCTCTAAGACCTTTGATCACTTGGTTTGACGCTCAAGAAGCTGTATCTTGGTGACCATTGGAGGAGAAGTTGGTGTCCCCATATAGACTTCAGGATATTGTGTATACCAACATATCAATTAAACAATGTAAATTACGATTTGGCCCTCTTATCACACATGTGATCCAGACTTGGCGTGACACTCAGAAAGGGGGTAAAAAACGCCATCAATGGCACACGCATTCCCCTCTATTTAATAACAATCTTCTCCTTATTGGACAACAACCTATTAGATACCCTAGATGGGAAAAGAAAGGCACACACACATTGGGGGATATCTTCGATAACTCTGGTCTCCGCTCTTTTCAGGATATATCCAACGGATATGATCTCCCCGGAACCTCCTTTTTCTTTTATTTACTAATAAGAGCAGCTCTGAAGGCTCATGGAGTGCCATGGGACGCTCCACTAGTGCATCACCGCTTTCACAAATTATTTTATGACAAAGAGACATCGAGAGGCTTCGTTTCTGACTTTTATCGCCATTTACTCATGTCCTCGTATAAAGACCTTCCCCTGGATACGATTTGGAGAAAGGATGTCCCGGAGTTGGATGTAGATTTTGATTGGGATGCAGTCTGGGAAAATGTTCAGTTATCCTCACACAACCCAGATCACCAACAGATTCACCAAAATTGTATTCACAGGACTTATTTAACCCCTAGACGATTGAATTCAATGGGTCTCAGACCTGACTCTTTATGTACCTTGTGTCCAAACGGCGCCACAGGTACATTTATGCATATGTACTGGGAATGCCCCCCTGTTGTGAGTTTTTGGGAAAATGTTACATATCAGCTCTCGGACATTTTCTCTTTAACCATACCTGTATCTCCTTCTGTATTGTTATTGAATGATCTCTCTCAATTACCGACCTCTATACAGGTGAAAAGACTCATTTTGGCCGGCCTCACAGCCGCAAAAAAATGTATTGCCTCACGTTGGTTTCACCCAGACAAACTCTGCCCGGACGTATGGTTTCTCACCTACCTTGATGTGATCTATTTGGAGATATCCATGGCACGTGTTGTAGGGGTTAAGGAATCTAATATCGCAATTTGGTTGGCTGCAGTGGCAAACTTAAAAGAACGCATATAAGCTTGGGAATTTGTTTTGTTCTGATTTGTTTTGATTTGAGTTTTTTTTACTGAATAATGTATTGTGAGTGTGACTCATGTTGAGGTCCTTGGGTGAGCGGGGGGGGGGGGAGAACGAGCGAGTGTCCATGTAGGATGATCACTGTACAGTCTGTATCAGTTATTGTCTTGTCATGTGGTGTTAAGTTATTGTCTTGGGAAGTCTTTTTATGTATTATTATTGTATTGTTTGTGATATATGTTTTGTTTCATGTTGGAGAGAAAAAAATAATAATAATATTTGATAAACAATTTTCTTTTTGTTAAATTCCACCACCAGCACACCTGATTCAACTTAACTAGCCCTATATTAGTTGAATCAGGTGTGCTGGTGGTGGAATTTAATAAATACATGGAACGGCTGGGGTGGCTTGAGGAGAGGTTTGGGAACCACTGGACTAGAGCAGACATTTGAGCCATCAAAGAAATGAAGCAAAAGTGGTTACCTGTGTTGAACTGGTTTATTTTTTAGAAAATAAAAAATATATAGTGGATTACTATTACGACTACTACCACTGCCAATACTACTGATACATCCCTATTGGCAAACTTTATATTACATTTTTTTTGTAAAAGACTGTGGCGGGCCGCCAGAGTCTAGGTAATTAATGGGAAACCCTGAAACCTACAACACACCGACTGGATCTGCCTTTATTTTCAAAGGTAATAAATCTGTAAAGACACATCAAATGCCAAAACAAACACGTACCTGTGACTCAGAATTGTCTGTTTTTTTAATTTTTTTTTATATATATATATATCTTTTCCCCCCTCCTTTTTCCTCAGATTTTTCTCCCATCCCAATGTTAGTCGTTATGCCAATTCCCAATCCCCTTCCTGGTCGCTGCACACTTACCCCCCACAGTCGGTCTGGGAGAGTGGGGGCTACCACGTGCTTCCTCCGACACACGTCCAGCCAATCAACCGCTTCTTTTCACCTGGCAGTGCGGACTCTAACTGAGAGGGTGTAACATGTGGAAGGATCACACTACCCCCCTTAGATCCTATCCGCGCTGAGCAGGCGCCCCGACCAAACTGTAGGAGTCGCTGTTTACAATGACCCGGACCCACCCCTCCAGCTTTCCCACCCTCTAATACTGCCAATTGTATTAGTGTGAACGGCCAGCCAAGCTGGTGACAACGCCGGGAGCTGGATTCTAACAGGTGAATCCAGCGTCTCCGGCGTTGGTGACGAACGCAATCTTCGCTACGCCACCTGACCGCCCTCAGAATTGTCGGTTTTATTTGTAATCTGCACAGCAGTAGTTTGTTTATACTTCAGAAGTATGATATTTAGACATGGTCCCCAAAATGAATGGAAGCGAATGAGGAGCCTGACACCTGGGAGGAGGAATGGTGTTGTTGACAGCAGACGGCAGGGACGCTTGTATCCTTTCGGCAAGCAACAAGCCCTTCCGCGTTGCTATGATTGGCCGAGCGCGCGCATGAGCCGCGACAGGCTCCTCAGCCAGGCAGCAATACTAAGCTCCGCTTAACGCAATTTATACAAATGGAAGTATTGATTTTGCCATAACGAATCATTAAAAAAATATACCGTTAACTGGAATATGTTGTTTCTTTACACATATGTTGGATTATGTAATTGGTTTGTCATGACAAACCAATAAAAAATCGCGAATTAACCGGTGGCTACAACAACACACAGTAACTACATGCATCATTGTTTACAATGAACGGTGGGGCTAATCGAAAGGACTGGACACGGACAAGTTAAACTAACCTAAAGTTAGTTGTTCACCAACAATCTACAGACACAAACAAACACAGAACCGGACTGTTATATTAAATTAATTGATTGCTGTTTAACGTGTCCGTGTCCAGTCCTTTTGATTAGCCCCACTGTTCATTGTAAACAATGATGCATGTAGTTACTGTGTGTTGTTGTAGCCACCGGTTAATTTGCGATTTTTTATTGGTTTGTCATGACAAACCAATTACATAATCCAACATATGTGTAAAGAAACAACATATTCCAGTTAACGGTATATTTTTTTAATGATTCGTTACGGCGAAGTCAATACTTCCATTTGTATAAATTGCGTTAAGCGGAGCTTAGTATTCCTGCCTGGCTGAGTGGCTTGTCGCGGCTCATGCGCATGCGCGCGCTCGGCCAATCAGAGCAACGCGGAAGAGCTTGTTGCTTGCCGAAAGGATACAAGCGGCAGGTACAGCAGTGATTATTAGCTTATGACTTTAGATAGATGTAAGACTTCTGCATTTTGACAAGTTGTACTCAAGTGAAATCTCACTAAGGCCCCTGGCTAGCCTGCTTGGCCATATGGTGAAGGCCAGGCTAGCATTGACCCAAAACACGGCATGAGACTCTTGTGGAAAGAGGGTTGCTGTAATCCTTTATTTATCTATTGCAGCCCAACATTTACAGTCCTGTCAGGCTCTCAGCAGCTACCGGACAGACCTTTTAATACATTCAAATACATATTTGATAGAAACCTTGCCCCAGATCCTTGGTGTCCTGCCTCTACGTTCTGGCAGGGGGATTACCAATGGAAATTTGTCTTTTTAACCAAATTTGGATGTATTTATGTTTTTAAAATGTTTATTAACCCCCCTTGAACAAATACAGTAAACCTAACCTAACCTAACCTTCTGCCTGAATTGGGAACACCTAGGGAGATCAATCAATCAATCAGATTAATTATAGAGCACATTTAAACATGACACATGTCAACCAAAGTGCTGTACAGAGGGTAGATACACATAGATACATCTAGACAACATATAGACACAATCACATCTCAGTTATACAGGAGGACGCACAAGCAAACAGGGCATGAGTCAGTGTAAATCGGGAAATGCTAATGAGTAGATGTGGGTTTTGAGTCTAGACTTGAAGGCATCTGTCGAGGGGGCAAGCTAATGGAGGTGGGGATGCTGTTCCACAGTTCAGCAAAGGCACGCCCCACCCTGAGCTTATGGTTAGACCTCCGGACTGTCAGGAGCCTCTGATCGGCTGACCTGAGGGACCTGGTGTTGGACTAGGGGGATAGGAGGTCTGAGATGTAGGAGGGGGGCTGACCATTAAGGGCTTTAAAAACTAACAGGAGAACCTTAAAATGTATTCTGTAGCGTATTGGAAGCCAATGAAAGGAGGCAAGGGAGTGTTGTGGGTGTTTATGTTTAATTAAAAAAAAAATATTATAAAGTTTGTAAATAAAAAAAAATGCAATTAACTGATTTATATATAAAAAGGGATATATTTTGCTGTTGTTGGAGCCTGTTCAATTCATCCAGTTTAGCGTACAGTATTTAATTATGCCTGGTGTACACTGCATGGAATTTACTAGGCAAAGGCTTTGGCAATAATAATGCAATTTTGTTTTCAACAGTTTTAGAACACAGACTCTCGTCTCCTGACAACAGTTGGCTGTGGAAGGTGGGATTTGATGACATTCCCTGTTTGAGCACAAATATAATTGCCAGCTTTAACACAGTAAATAATAGTACATTGTAGACACTGTTTACGTAAGTAATTTTTACAATAGATAGAGTTATAGAAGATAGATAGATAGATAGATAGATAGATAGATAGATAGATAGATAGATAGATAGATAGATAGATAGATAGATAGATAGATAGATAGATAGATAGATAGATAGATAGATAGATAGATAGATAGATAGATAGATAGATAGATAGATAGATAGATAGATAGATAGATAGATAGATAGATAGATAGATAGATAGATAGATAGATAGATAGATAGATAGATAGATAGATAGATAGATAGATAGATAGATAGATAGATAGATAGATAGATAGATAGATAGATAGATAGATAGATAGATAGATAGATAGATAGATAGATAGATAGATAGATAGATAGATAGATAGATAGATAGATAGATGTATAGATAGGTAGATGCATAGATAGATAGATTTATATACATTTTACGTTAGCAAAAAACAGTCAAAGTCTGACAGTAGCAGTGTTAATCATGTTAATCTTAGTGTTAATCTTGAAGCACTGTCATTCGCTCAGAATCAGATGGAACTGAGGTATTGGTCTTAATGGGTTCAAGTGCCGTAGAGATCTTGGTTTTAAAAGTCTCTCATAATGAAACACTAATGTCAGCCATAGTTCCCTGGGGTGCTTGTTAAAGAACGATATAGACCATATTATAGACGACCATAGACTTTGGTCTCGCTCTGGTCCTGGAAATCTCAGCAAGTGTGTGTGTGTGTGTGTGTGTGTGTTCCTTTTAATAGCAACATCACATTGATTGATCCAGGTGGAGTGTTCATCACTGCGAGGGGAGAGCGTGCGAGCGTGCAGTGATGTCACACACCACCGCACCCTTCCAGCAAACTAACGGCTTTTCCAGATCGCAGGCAGAGGTTCTGGGAGGGGGAGTGGAGATATTTGGTCTGGTAGTTATATGACTGATGAAATTCAAAGATTTGCAAAGGTTGTGGTAGGGCTGGGGCGATTAATCGAGTTTCCATTACGATTATGATTTTGTCTTCCCACCAAACATGCTAATCGAGATAAAAATGATTATTGTGCCGCATGCCGCGTTGCTCTTATTTTGCCTCGTGTTGTAAAGGCAGCGCACCCTTCCGCTTGGAATAACTTTATTTTTTCTTTCCTTTTTTGGTTTTGGTCTGGCGTAAGGAGTTTACTAACTTATCATATTGTGAATTTCTCCCAACCTCTCTTCGTAGAGCCTGAGGTGCAGCCAACAGGAGGAACCCCTCCGCCCCATCCCCACTGAAATCCAACCCACACAAAAAAAACAAGAAATTGTGTTGTCATCGTTTGCCTCTGAGTTCGCTGTTTGCCGACATTACAGATTCTACCTTTTAAATTAGTCCCATCCATCTTGCTGCAGATCGGAGATATGGATGGAGTTTTTATTTATGTATCTACTTATTTCTTGAAGGTGTAGACGGGGGCCATGATGTATTTAAAAAGCTTTCTTTTCCCCCCCTGATTTTCTTTTTCTCAGTGTCTCTTTGACCAGCAGAGATAAAGATGTCTGGTCCAAGATGAAGGATGACTGTGAGGTCATTTCCTGTCGGGAGTGTAGAAAGCAAGGACAGGTCAAAGCGGCATCATACTAGCAGACACTTTTGAATGTAAACATATACTCTGAGCCCAGATTAACGCTGGTTACACTGACAGCTGATAAATCAAGTGTAGGGAGGTCAATATTCTGCTCTAAATGGTAAATGGTGCATTTATATAGCAGCTTTTATTTTTTTGTTTTAGTTTTACAGTTTTGTTCCTCACATTCACCCGTTCACTCAGGCACTCACACACCAACGGCGGAGGCAACCATGCAAGGTGCCAAGCTGCACATCAGGAGCAATTAGGGGTTAAGTGTCTTGCTCAAGGACACTTCGACACACCGCACGGGTGGAGCGGGAATCGAACCGGGAACCTTCCGACTACCAGATGGCCGCTCTATACCTCCTGAGCCACTGTCGCCCCATACTATAATGTAATCAAATGGGAGCTCCGCCCACAATACTATTTAGAACACAGTGTTGCTCTGGTTTCGGGAACAAATGAAGATTGACCTTCCTATCATGTGTCACGGTGGCTGAGGAGGTTTTTGCTACCAGAATTTTTGCAAATTAGTTTCATTATGGTAACACTAATGGCACATGAAATAACACGTGCATCTCAAGCTTTAAGAACTGCATGTCAACAAAAGTATTTATTATTATTATTATTATTATTATTATTATTATTATTATTATTATTATTATTATTATTATTATTATTATTATTATTATTATTATTATTATTATTATTATTATTATTATTATTATTATTATTATTATTATTATTATTATTATTATTATTATTATTATTATTATTATTATTAAAATAAATAATAATAATTTAGGACCTGCTCAGAGGTCATTAATCGGCCATGCATGCATGCGATTCATCTCTGCGATTAACCCATCCCGTCGTCCTTCCCCCCCAAGGGCAGGCGGGAGCAGACAGGCGTCAACGTGAGCCGCGCCAGGGGACCAATCCAAGTGCTCCTGTCCGTCTTCGTCAAGGACGCCACAGCGTTAGCGATCTTGTTGTTGTGCATATTTTTCCATTGGGTTTATCTTATCGGGGGGGGGGGGGGAAACCCTTGCGAGCACGGGGAGAACATGCAAACTCCACACAGAAAGGCCTGGGAGATACCCCACCTGGGTACCTGGCATCCTGGAAACCTGGTCGCCAAGCGGGAATCGAACCCTGGACCTTCTTGCTGTGAGGCGACAGTGTTAACCACTACACCACGTGCCGTATTATTAGATATTTTACACTTTAAATCTTAACGTTTACATCCTAACAGTGGACCCCGGTAGGCAGATAACTTGACTTGGTCCTCTTACCATTTATACTAAAGGGGGCTTCTGCTGACAGTGTCTCTTACGTTATTAATAATAATAATAATTAATTTAATTTATATAGCGCTTCTCAATAACCCGAAGTCGCTGACAGTAGTCGGGAGCAGGGGTACAAACAAAGAAACGAAAGCAAAGAAACAAAAACAAAGAAACAACAAAGAAACAAAAACAAAAGGAACATGAGACCATGGGGGGAACAGGGGAGACAGCATGATAGCACAAAAAAGACTGGAGACAGACATCAATCAGGTTGGAGGGGAGGGGGGGTTTAAGGGCATCTATTGTACAGTATAGACGACAGAGATTTCCTTTTTGTCTGTTTTCATAAGTTTTGAATTACGAGTTATCGAAACTCCCAGAGGAGGGCCACTGCGGTCCTGTGGCATCATTAAACTGGATCCTCTCAGACGCTTGAAAGAAGGAGAGGTTTATAGGCGGTCGGTTCCACACCTATATATTAAACATCTCCCACTGAGCCCCGTTGCATAAGAGGGAGATGTTTGAGAGAGAGAAAGAGAGAGAGAGAGAGAGAGAGAGAGAGAGAGAGAGAGAGAGAGAGAGAGAGAGAGAGAGAGAGAGAGAGAGAGAGGTAGAGATTGAGAGTGTGTAGAGAGTGTGGGAGAGTGCAGCAATGAAGCCTTTCTGACCTCACTAAACCACACTAATACTTTATGTGAATATGCATGAAGCAATGACGAATGGCTTTTGACTTTTTGGACTAAGGATTTATTTTATGGTTTATTTGCATTTGTATCGATGGTTTATTTAGCAAATTTATTTTGTGGATATTTTATGTTAAACTTTTTTGTTTTAGCACTTTAACACTTGTGGTCTATAAATGAAGCAGACGGGCGCTGTCAGAATCAGAGTAAAAACCAACTCTGCAAATCAAGTCCCTCCTGGTTTTAATGGGACATTTTTGAAATTAAGTGATATGAAATACTTGCAAGTTAGATGTAATTTTCCATAAAGATTCAGCAGGAGAAGTTTTACCGGATCTGGACGAAATTTGGACAGAATATGTCAAACACACACGATCCGACTTCTGCCAGAGATATGTCAGAGAGACTTATGTCAGAGATAAAACTTGATCCTCCCCAGGTAAAGCCGCTAGCCTGACTGTTATGTTGTATTTTTGTTTTTGTTTTGTCTTATGTGATGTTTTTTACCCTTTCTTTTAACTTTTTATTTTATTTATTATTATTATTTTTTTGTTTATTTTGTACCTGTTATGAACAAAGAAAAATGTCCAGTGGCCATTGCCCACTGAATAATAAAAAAAAAAATACTTGTTGTATAGTTGATGCAATGCCATTAGCTTTACTGACAGAGTCCCGTGGGTGAGGTAACTGCAGACGCTACGGGACTAGTTCCAAGACAGCATGTCAGTCTGAAGCATAGGAAATGCATGTGGATGAAAACGGCTTTTGTTTTGAGATCCCGTGTGCCACCTTTTCTGAAGCTTCACTCAAGAACCCGGCCAGAACTCCAACCATAATAATAATAAATAATAAATGTATTTTATATTTAAGCATTACATCACGCGCAGGAGTGGTTTGTGAACAATAAACCATGCCTAGGGGTGGTCGTTAGGCCCGAGGCGCAGCCGAGGGTCGTTAGACCCCCCTAGGCATGGTTTATTGTTCACAAATCACGACTGCAAGTGGTGTAAAGCTTTTATACAACTGCCACACTCATCCAACCTTATTTCTATACAATAAACACACATTAATCGAAGATTTATTGAAAAAACCATCCGCCAGAAAAAGTAGTTCCCACAACTACAAAAAAGACAATTTGCCTCCATGTGGAAGCAGATCGGAAGTGCATCCAACCAACTAACACATCCAACTGTGTATTATTGGAATGATTGATTGAAAATGTTATTACCAGATGCAGAATGGGTACAATACAGTACGGCTCAATACACACAATTGTTAAGGGAATGCAGACCTGCTTTCCATAGAACTTCATTCTTAGATGCTTCTATAGAAAGTAGGTAAAACAAATTAAAAAGTTTTCTTTGCCCTATAGGAAAAAAACGTTTTCTTCGCCCTATTTTTTTATTTATTTTTTTAAACCTATTGTAGAGGGCCTAAACTTAACCAGTTGGAAACCAAGCGTACAGTAATAAAATTAGCAATCAATCAACTCAATAGGCCATGCTCACTTAGAACAGCGCAGCACCCAGCTCTCTCTCAGTCTGACCCGCGTTGCAGACAGGAGTGTGTGTGTGTGTGTGTGTGTGTGTGTGTGTGTGTGTGTGTGTGTGTGTGTGTGTGTGTGTGTGTGTGTGTGTGTGTGTGTGTATGTGTGTGTGTGTGTGTGTGTGTGTGTGTGTGTGTGTGTGTGTGTGTGTGTGTGTGTATGTGTGTGTGTGTGTGTGTGTGGGGGGGGGGGGGTGGCGGTGGGTGGAGACTAGAGCTAGCGCTGACAGTCAGAGAGAAGGAAAAAGAAATTGAAAAAAAATATGCAAATTAATCAATCAATCAAATCGCGATTTTTCTTTTGTTCTAGAATGACTCAAGACCCATCAATTACATCATCCAACATTGTTTAAAGGACTAACACATTCACAGTGACAGAATCGCTTCATATTTAGTCGTTATGGCGCTATCAACATATCCATTTGTTGTCCGCGATCTTGTTTTCTCCCGGAGTGAGCCGGCGGAGTGATATGTGATTCGGTTGTGGGCGGGTCCTGAGCCCAGGACCGTGGATTGTTGCCAATAAAGACGTGTAAATGGACTGTTTCAGCCAATCAGAATCGAGAAATTTGCATGCCGTTGTATAAAGCGCCTTACAGTAGGGCATCTCAAAGCGCCATGGGACCTCAAATGGTAAACGGACTGCCTTTATATAGTCCTTTTATCCAAAACGCTTTACAACGTATGCTTCGGATTCCCCCTATCCACTCACACATTCACACACAAGACGGGGAGGCAACCGTGCGAGGTGACGACCTACTCATCGGGAGCAGTTAAGGGGTTAAGTGTCTCGCTCCGACTCCCGCCCACCCAAGCTGCCCGGTTCATCTGGGAAACGCGTTAAATCAAATCGCAGGCGGCCGTCATCACGCACTTCTACTATTCTGCAAATCACGTCGAGCAGTCGTGTCCTTCCGGTGTCTCCCGTTTATTAATCAGCCTGTGCTGAGCTGTCCTGTGCTGCTGTCCCGTGGACCCGTCCTGTGGAGTCCTGCCCATTGTTACCTTACCCACGCAGCTGCCACCGAACGGCCATGCATTATGAACAGGCCGGCTGGCCTCTGGAGAGTTCCATACCATAGCAGGTCCCTCCTCGCGGGGAAACATGTACTGTAGCTATCAAATACTTTTAATGCCCGGGCTGCTGATGAATGATTCATTATTACCCTCTCTATATCCTCTCTCTCTC
>NW_028173783.1:0-5000 GCF_963971535.1 Notolepis coatsorum | reverse complement strand
GAGTTAGCTAATGAGCTAGTTTCCATCTGTAGTCCCTGCCTAACATGCATGTCTTTATGGTGTGGGAGGAAACCCCACAAAGACAGGGAGAACATGCAAACTCCACACAGAAAGGCTGTGAGGCAGCAATGCTAACCACTGAACCCAGGACCTTCTTGCTGTGAGGCAGCAGTGCTAACCACTGAACCAGGACCTTCTAGCTGTGAGGCAGCAGTGCTAACCACTGAACCAGGACCTTCTTGCTGTGAGGCAGCAGTGCTAACCACTGAACTCAGGACCTTCTTGCTGTGAGGCAACAGTACTAACCACTGAACCCAGGACCTTCTTGCTGTGAGGCAGCAGTGCTAACCACTGAACCAGGACCTTCTTGCTGTGAGGCAACAGTATTAACCACTGAACCAGGACCTTCTTGCTGTGAGGCAACAGTACTAACCACTGAACCCAGGACCTTCTTGCTGTGAGGCAGCAGTGCTAACCACTGAACCCAGGACCTTCTTGCTGTGAGGCAGCAGTGCTAACCACTGAACCCAGGACCTTCTTGCTGTGAGGCAGCAGTGCTAACCACTGAACCCAGGACCTTCTTGCTGTGAGGCAGCAGTGCTGACCACTGAACCAGGACCTTCTTGCTGTGAGGCAGCAGTGCTAACCACTGAACCAGGACCTTCTTGCTGTGAGGCAGCAGTACTAACCACTGAACCAGGACCTTCTAGCTGTGAGGCAGCAGTACTAACCACTGAACCAGGACCTTCTAGCTGTGAGGCAGCAGTGCTAACCACTGAACCAGAACCTTCTTGCTGTGAGGCAGCAGTACTAACCACTGAACCCAGGACCTTCTTGCTGTGAGGCAGCAGTGCTAACCACTGAACCAGGACCTTCTTGCTGTGAGGCAGCAGTGCTAACCACTGAACCAGGACCTTCTTGCTGTGAGGCAGCAGTGCTAACCACTGAACCAGGACCTTCTTGCTGTGAGGCAGCAGTACTAACCACTGAACCAGGACCTTCTAGCTGTGAGGCAGCAGTGCTAACCACTGAACCAGGACCTTCTTGCTGTGAGGCAGCAGTGCTAACCACTGAACCCAGGACCTTCTTGCTGTGAGGCAGCAGTGCTAACCACTGAACCCAGGACCTTCTTGCTGTGAGGCAGCAGTGCTAACCACTGAACCCAGGACCTTCTTGCTGTGAGGCAGCAGTGCTAACCACTGAACCCAGGACCTTCTTGCTGTGAGGCAGCAGTGCTGACCACTGAACCAGGACCTTCTTGCTGTGAGGCAGCAGTGCTAACCACTGAACCCAGGACCTTCTTGCTGTGAGGCAGCAGTGCTAACCACTGTGCCACTGAGCCTGGCTCTACTCCTGGCCTACGCCGCTGCACGGTAGAAGACAGTGTCGACAGCTCCCAGGTGTGAATAATATATCATTTTATCGCACAAAGCTTCTGAAAAAGAGCAAGTATGTTCAGTCAGACTTCCCAGGGTAGACAAAGACACCAGCCCATATTTAAATGTTTTCATTTCATGTTGTTTGTTTGTGTGTTTCCATGCGAAACCTCTTTGGCGACTAACGTGGGCACACGTCGCAGCCGACTATGAAGATGAAACGTCAAACTTACTGCCTTCATTTGCCTTTTTGCCTGCGCTCTGTATCTTTTCATTCTGTTCTCTCTTCTCGCAGGTGACTCTCTGCAGTATCTTGGCTGTATGTTTCACTCAGGAGTCAATTATATTTCTCTGGGTGTAAATTACGTCTCACTCGTGGTTTGTTATCGTCCCACTACCGGGAAAGTAGGAGGTTGGCGTCGAGACGGCGTCTCATCCTTTCATCTTTCTGTCTCTTTATCCGCATATAAAGATATATTTCTATGTCACCGTAATTTTCTATCCATTATTCTGTTTGTGTGTGTGTGTGCGTGTGTTTTGGTGTGTGTGTGTGTGCGTGTGTTTTGGTGTGTGTGTTTGTGCGTGCATGCATGTGTGTGTGTGTGTGTGTGTGTGATGGTGTGCTTCCATGCTGTCTAGTAGCTACTGGATTCTGTGACAGCATAAGTCCTGTTGAGCCTACAGAAGCAATGCCACGCTTCAGAGGGTATGCACACACACGCACGCACACACATGCACGCACATACACATGCATGCACATGCACACACACGCTCACGCACACACACGCTCACGCATGCTCTCTAATGCTGCTTTTCCACTGCATGGTACCTACTCGACTCTACTCTACTCGCTTTACTTCATTCAATTTCCACTGCAGGTAGTACCCCCCCCCCCCCCCCCCCGTCCGTCCGTCAGTGTATCTGGTTGTCATAGCGAGGGCGCCGTGACGTCATCTTCAACGTGACACACACGACAATGGAGGATATCGAAGCTAGCTATGAAGCTATGACACCATGCCTTATTAGGTAATGTACACACTAGCCGCAATGCTGACGGTTGTGAAATACCAGTCACATAAGCTAACAAAATGAGCAAACGTTTTGTGAGACTAAACTCTTTGTTCTTGGTGGTGAATTGTGTTGCTGTTGGTTTTGTTTCATCAATAAATGAGGCAGAATACACTGAAGGTATCTTTCCTTTTTGTTTATTGCACTTTGTTCTCACTGTAAACAAATAATGAATGCTAATGTTTAGTAGTAGCGAGGCTATTTAATGATGGCAGGTTTGTGTTTTGTGCAGGACATCCCCTGTGTAGCGCAATGATAACGTAGTGACGATTCTCTCTTCTGACCAATCAATGGTCTGCAGTGTTTCACGCCACTATTTCGTATCGCTTCTACCTGCTTGGAACCTCCACAGAGCAGGTACCGTCCGCAAATGTTGGCAATGGAAAACCGAAAAGGCTGAGTAGAGTCGAGTAGGTACCATGCAGTGGAAAAGCTGCATAAGACACGTACATTCACACACACACACCAGCATAAACACACAAACACACACACACACACAAACACACACACACACACACAAACACACACACACTGTTCTCATGTCCCCTGCGTCACATTCTCACACCTGTCTCACAACCCCTGTGTGAGTTCTTCACACGCAGAAACCATTAGTCGTGTGTTCTTTACACATTTGAATGGCCCTGGGTGCTATCTGCAGTCTCCGTTAACTGTATAGGTTTGCCTGCAGAGGATTGAACCCGGGGTGCTATGTTGGTAGGTGAGTGCTTTTGACCTTGATGCTACTGAGATACACTTTTCCGATAGCCTCACCAAAACCATAACATTCATCTTAACCACACCTTTACCTTATACTAACAATAACCATTAAGCGTACCATTAAAACGAACCTTAACCCTAACCATAACCGTTAACCTAATTAACCCGTATTAACCCTAATAACCCTTATTCAAATCAAACTTCTCTACAGTGGCTCAGGAGGTAGAGCAGTCGTCTGGTAGTCGGAAAGTTCCCGGTTCGATTCCCGCTTCTCCCGGACAGCGTGTCCATGTGTCCTTGAGCAAGACACTTAACCCCTAACTGCTCCTGATGAGCAGGTCGGCACCTTGAGCAAGACACTTAACCCCTAACTGCTCCGATGAGCAGGTCGGCACCTTGAGCAAGACACTTAACCCCTAACTGCTCCTGATGAGCAGGTCGGCACCTTGAGCAAGACACTTAACCCCTAACTGCTCCCGATGAGCAGGTCGGCACCTTGAGCAAGACACTTAACCCCTAACTGCTCCTGATGAGCAGGTTGGCACCTTGAGCAAGACACTTAACCCCTAACTGCTCCTGATGAGCAGGTTGGCACCTTGAGCAAGACACTTAACCCCTAATTGCTCCCGATGAGCAGGTTGGCACCTTGAGCAAGACACTTAACCCCTAACTGCTCCTGATGAGCAGGTTGGCACCTTGAGCAAGACACTTAACCCCTAATTGCTCCCGATGAGCAGGTTGGCACCTTGCATGGTCGCCTCCGCCGTCGGTGTGTGAATGTGAGGAACAAAATTGTTAAGCGCTTTGGATAAAAGCTGCTATATAAATGCACCATTTACCATTTATAACACCTAACTCTTCCACAGATTCAAGGAAGTCATATAAAATAGTTTTTGCATAATGCATAACATGCATAATGTGTCTCCTTTAATGTATGCCAGGAATTAGCTCCTTCTAGCCCTTAAAGGGACTGTGGGAATCAGGCTCGCAGTAATCAGTGAGTTTTGGAGTTTTGGAATTTTGCAACCGAGGGTCTTACAGGGTTAAGTGTCAGGCCGGAGACACCTAATTCTTTCTCCCTCCCTGGAAATCACCTCATTTAGCGGCAATTAGCCTTCCGCCTGAGAGCAGCAAGCGGTCTGATCATCTGGAGCGGACTGGGATAATCAGGGGGGGGGAGAGACAGAGGCCGACTGCATGCGTCGTTCGGCACGTAAGGGGGCAAAGCAGGAGAGAGGCACTGTCCAGTGGAACTGAGAGAGAGAGAGAAAGAGAGAGAAAGAGAGAGAAAGAGAGAGAGAGATGTAGAGAAGTAGAGAGAGAGAGAGAGAGAGAGAGAGAGAGAGAGAGAGAGAGAGAGAGAGAGAGAGAGAGAGAGAGGTAGAGAGAGATAGAGATAGATAGGTAGAGAGGTATATAGAGAGATTGAGCGAATGAGAGAGAGGGAGAATGAGAGAGAGAGAGAGAGGGGTAGAGAGATAGAGAGAGATGTAGAGAGAGATAAGTAGATAGGTAGAGAGGTATATAGAGAGAGAGGGAGAATGAGAGAGAGAGGGGTAGAGAGAGAGATAGAGGTAGAGCGAGATGTAGAGATAGATAGGTAGATAGGTAGAGAGGTATAGAGAGAGAGAGGGAGAATGAGAGAGAGAATGAGAGAGACGGAGAATGAGAGAGATAGCGAGCGAGAGAGAGATGGGTAGAGAGAGATAGAGGTATAGAGAGAGAGAGATAGATAGAGAGGTATAGAGAGAGATTGAGCGAATGAGAGAGAGAGGGGTAGAGAGAGATAGGTAGAGAGAGATATGTAGATAGGTAGAGAGGTATAGAGAGAGAGGGAGA
>NW_028173784.1:5000-19713 GCF_963971535.1 Notolepis coatsorum | reverse complement strand
GCAGCTTGGACAGGCTATTGTTGGGGATGACAGCTTTGCTAATGGTCAGTTCCAGAGTTCTGTCAGATCCAAAAGTTCATCTTTTCCAAACTTGTCAAATCTGTCCCTCAAAACAGATACAAATCTGTCAGAAACGGACTCCACGTTAGCCGTGTCCACCAAAAATGGATAGCCCTGATGCAAATGAAGTCAAAATACCTTTATTGTGATTCCTATCATGGCAGTAACCCATACTACCAAACTTGTTTAAAGTACAAAGTGAGTCATTTCAAAGGCACAAACGTCGTTTTACAATTTACTATATTTGAATATAAACGGTGGGCCATGATGAATGCAGAAATGATAGACGCCTGCTGTGACTTATGTCATAGTGGGTGGAAAATTACATTTTTACACGATACTAGAAAAACCTGCATGGTGGCCTATCTGTCAGGATTGCCTTGATAGAAGATTACAGATGTTAGGTTTTCAAATGAACAGAGTACACAATTTTCTCAGCGATTACTCCTCCAGTGACCCCAGGGACTGTGTTTATAGACGCTAAAAGGATCTCCTCTGAAATCATTTCGCCTGGCGTCTGGGATGCATACAGAGAGAGAGAGAGAGACAGTGACGGTGAACCCATCAGGGCCGCCAGTGTGCATAACGGCAAAACTGCACTATGGCTAGCACGGAAAAACAGGTGTATTTCATAACTAATTCCATTACTTTGAGCTTCACAAAGGTGCTTTCCAAGTCAAAGATGCCTCGATGTTAGATAACGGGTAATAGTTCTGAGATAGTATTTAACCTTTTCCAAATGAAAGGGGTACGCAATCTTCCTCCGCAATAGCATCCCTGCATACCCTTGGGGGCCTAGATGTATTAAGCGTGTAAACAATCCCCCCCCCCCTCCAGGCACTTATGATACAAACTCCAGCCACGGTAGAGCTGTTTATTAGCGAGTACACTGTCTCCTCACAGTGTCGCAGGTTAGAATCATTCTAGAACGCCTTTACTGTTGTTGTTTTTAGCTGTTATAAGAGGAAACTACATCCCTTGGTAGGTGCTGGTCTGAAAGTGTGACAAATAAAGGCATAAGAACCCCCCCCCACAGTATTATGTCCCAACACTCATTAGCTGAACAACATGTTGAGTCTGATGAAGATGTAACGAAGAGCGATTAGGCTCAAATCGTCCAGTGAAGGAGTGTTGCAGGAGTGTTGCATAAGTGTTGTGCCAGTTATTCTTTATTTTTGTCATAACTGTTTAGCTGCCATAGTGTGACTTTGGGGAAATAGCTGGAGTCCTACTCTGAGCAAACTGTCGCTTGACAGATCCAGGACAACATGCGTCACGAAAGGAGTTCAGACCTACAATGATTCAGATTCATAATTCATTCGGTAGCATTCGCTACTGTGTCTTTTATACTCATACTTTAAAAGTACACTGCGGTTACATAAAACACAGCAGAGTGTGGAGTTTTATTATTTGTGCCCTGAGTGTTTATCTGTCGAAAAAGGCCTTTAATCCAACATTAAAGCTGAAGTTTGGAAGTTTGGAGAAGTTTGGGTAATATACAGATGGAGCAGACAGATCTGTGAACCATTTTACCATTCAATGATGACTTTATTGCTCACAACAAGCACTTTAGGATCTGGGGGATGCACGTTCGGTCTCAGTACAACTATTCATTAATTGTAACAGAAAATAATAATCAAAGGAAACTTACTAACAAATGATTTCTGTAACCAAACAAAATAACTGTTAATTGACTAACGTTAATTATATATATATATATATATATATATATATATATATATATATATATATATATATATATATATATATATATATATATATATATATATATATATATATATATATATATATATATATATATAACATTACACATATCACAAGACACTTCTGTTACAGATAGATTGGTACACATAGATAATCATTATATATATTATAATAATGGCTATACAATAATATCAGTCACACACTGACCTGGGAGATACAGTGATGGGCTTTATAGCTGCACCATTACCATGGATACCCTAGTATTAAATATGCAATATAAAATAACTGCATATAAATATGAAAATAACACAATTATTATTATATACACATTACAACTAATAAAAAGGTAAAATTACAGATTTTCGACATAGTAACCCTTTGAAGTTCAACTGAATTGAATGTAACGTGCTAGAGGCATCAGTTACATCTGACACCCTTGAGAATAACATCATGAAAGGAAGATTTCTTCTCACCAGAATAGCCACTTCTAGAGAAGAAGAACTGTGATATTTGACATTGAATTTCATAACTAATATGTGTGAATAATTAGAGAACCATAATGTAAAAGCCAGGTGTACCTTTCAACAGCAGAATGGATTTTCAGTGCTAAAGTAAGGAGCTGATACTGGTGTTACAGAGACAGCTGGGTTGAACACATGGCAGACCAGCTTAGACTTGTTGAAGAGCAGAATATACTTACAGGATGATTAGTTATGGACACTAATTCACAAACAAAGTTATCTATTAATCAACTGTTTAGTATCAAAAGGTAAGCCAAGAGTAAAACCATAATATTATGCCTTGTATACTTTTTAGCAGCAGAGTGGGTTGCATGGCTAAATGAGGAACGATTCTAGAGACAGTTGCATCAGATAACAGCAGGAACAGTTATTTCAACCCCCACTAGCAGATGTACTCAACACTAGAACAAAGGAACTGAAAAGTCACACTCAACTGTTAGCAGATTTCAGCAGCGACAGCAGAGACCAGATAACTGGCTCTGATAGTATAAGACAGGACTAAAGATCATTAATCAATAAGGACATGTTTCAAAGTTAAATGAAAAAGCATGATACTTGATTGGCTTTGATTGGATTGACAACTCTATAAAGAAACCAATAAAAACATCTATATAGATATTTAGAATTAAGAATCCTGGTATAGTTATCACAGTTATATGATCTGGTAAATAAAGGTTGGTGTGGTCTCCTATATGATGTCTGATATCAGCCTAGAAGCAATGACTGTACTGGGATGATATGAGAGGTCTATAGGTCATTACACAAACCATATAGATTGGAAAATTAATAATGGTACACAAAGGAATGTTGATGCATTCAGAGGAGACACCGACGGGGGCCACAGGCAGGCCCCCCCCTCTCTGTCCAGGCTGGCTAGGCTATTAGCAGGCTGTTTTGTGAGTTTGCGGGCGACATGTGTTATGATTAGAGTTTTGAAAGTGATGGTTAGGAAGTGTTGGAGAGCGCGGTGGAAGTCGTTGCATTATATTAGGACGAAACTGAGTGGTTTGTAGTGATAGTTGTACTTTGTCGCGATACATCGTTTTGCTGTGAGCGCCGTTTGCGCTAGTGCGCATGCGCGAACCGCTGTTTTTCATTTCATTCGCTCGAGGGAAAACGGGTGAGTTTGTATTTAGCTTTGTGCTATATATTTGTTTATTGTACATTGTATTTTTGTGTAAACAGTAGAAGTGATGTAACATGTATGGTGCTTAGATTAAGGGGGAGGCGAAACTAATGTGGAGGAAGTCAATAAAAGGTTTACTTAGACTGCAAACAAGGCAGTGGCCTATCAAGGGGAAATGAATTAATGAATACATGGCCTATACAAGGCTGGGTTCACGAACTGGCTGCTCTGGGTTATGGTATTTGATGGAAACATACATACACATTAGACACAAGGGTATATTCTTGACCAAGGGGGGTTTGATTGATTTAAAACAGTACAGCTCAATACATACAATTGTTAAGGGGATGCAGACCAGAGACAGGGTCCCCCCATTTTCGATTCATCATAACATTTATGACATACCTGACATACAGATAGACAGTAGTTTGGGAGTAGCAATGGGCTGAATTTGGTAAACATGCTCTACAAAGTAAAATACATGTTGCTTGCATTAGAATCATATGTCACATATGTACCGAGTTAACGTTCCCAGAACGTCCGGTTTACAGTTTTTTGAGTCTTAGCATATGGGAACTAACCACTAATGATGTCTTACTACATGAGAGATGCTTATATTTGTGATATGCGAAGCGTGTTGTTGTGTAATGATGTGATTTATATCTGTCTAGAGTACAATTATTTTGAGAGTCTGTTTATGCTTGTGTACTTTGTTGAAATCTTTAATGCCATTGGTTTACATAGGCTGTTGTTTTATATTAGGATTGATTGCAAGTCCTTGAGTCACAGCAGGATAATTTAGTGACGAGGGACTTGTTTATATGCTATTTTTATGACTGTATGATTGCGTTTTTGCAGTTATTTTTAAATGTTTTACTGTTTAGTCTGTACATTTTCTGTGTTTGGCTGTTGGGCGCAGGCAGGAATGGGTTGATTTGCCCCCAGGGTAAAATGTGTGTAATTATTAACCTTTTGATGGAGTTACAGGAGGGCCTGCATATGCCAGGGGACAATGGGGGTGCAAGGGCTTGCACCAGGTGCCAGTAGGCTGAGGGACAAAAGTTGAGAAGATTATATTGCCCAGGGGGGTAGGAATGCTTTGAGACAGGTCACGGGAAGCCACGGGGGATGCTAAAACCTGTTGTTTATGGTCGCTGTTTCACTCACAAGAGGGACCTAGAATATCTTTACAGCAGGAAGTTGATAACGTTATATGCCCAAGGGGGGTCAAGCAGGGCAGCTGTTGTTTACAGTGGCTGTTTTACGACAGGATGACGGAGCAGGCCTGGTCAGATTAGATGCGCCAGGAGGGAGGTCACAGCTGGTGAAGATAGGGGGGAAGGGTCAGAATGTGATAACAGATGACAGCTATTTTTACAACAGGGGCACAGGACGTGGTTGTAAGGGGTCAATACAGGATCAAAGGCAGCATGAGGGAGACAGGAAGATAAGGTGCTAATTCAGGACAGCATGAGGGGGACAGGAGGTGACAGGAAGATGTGACAGGGGGCTAATTCAGGAAACAGCTGAGAAGGGCGAGCAAGAAATCATTAAGATAATCATTCAATTGGATTATGACTTTTGAATGGCTAACTATTTGGTTAGAGGGAATAGCGGTAGACTCTCAGGGTACTAGGAATGCTTTGAGATTCTATCATTGAGAGGGAGTTCCTAGACTCTTTCTGACAGTGGGTAGGAAGTGGAGTATATTGGAAAGCCTGAGGTTGAGAGCAGGAAGGGAAACTAACCAGTGTCTTGTCCAGTGTCTTGTCTGTGGTTGATTAACAGGTTGTATGGGAGAGGGTTGAGAGTATTTGTTTGTGAGATGTGTGTTATATGTTGGAAGAGATGGTGGTTGGAATGATCGGAGTGGCTGGGAATGATGAGTGTGGTCTGTTATTGTCTATGTTTTTTTCTTTTTAGTGAATGATTGAGGCTGGGGATGACAGATAGTAGACAGAGTCTGTTATCTAGTTAGGCCTAACGATAGACAGGATGTTAGATCTCGTGGTGAGCCAACTGACCGCTTTTAATATAAGCCATATCTAGTTATAGTTGCCTGGGAGCTCTGAATGTGTATGAGTGACAGTGAAGTTTGACTAATTTTTGTTTTTCTTTCTTTTCTGAGAACTTTCTTTTCAGGATTGGATGTGTTGTATGGCTGTGAGATATTTGGTTGGGTGACAAGGCTTAGGCAGTATTTTAATTTTAACATTATTTTCATTTGAATTAATTTCTTTTGAATGTCTTAGAAGTTAACAGCCACTGTTGTGTGTGGATGGGCGATTGGATTTAGATCATATCATTTTATTTTCTATTTTTTTATCTGTACTTTTCTGGACTGAATGTGTTTGTATGAAGCCTGTGGAGCTGTCAAGTCACAAGGACATGTTTGAATGGAACAGTTGTGTGATGATGATGATGATGATGAGTGTGAAACGAGTGCATGTGGGTCACTGGGGGTGAAGAGGATGAGTGCATGTGATGTTTGAATGTTTGTTCTTTTTATTTCCTTTAATATTTTCTCTGTATGCATGAAGCGTTTCACAAGTGGTCTGCCACATGTGTAAAAGAAGGGTGTGTTTGGTTTGTTTTGGTTTTTCTTTCCTTTCTAATGACCTTTAATTTTAATGTTTGGTGCTTGTTCTTTTTATTGCTTTGCTGTTTTGAGTATGAATGGTGATTTCACATGTGGAGATGCAAAACATGTGGTTGAAGGAATTGAGATATTTTGTTGATTATTTGTCTTTTGTTTTTGTTTCTCAACTGCTTTTCATGGTCTGGGTGAGGGGGAGAGAACTGGTGGCAGGAGTAAGAATGTCGGGACAGGATGACGACGGGAAGCTAAGTGGTTCCATCACATTTGCATATGAATTATCGATGGCTTCTCTTGAAAGAATGTTGGCATATTGTGTAAACGGATTTGCTTTGTGTTTTTTTTCCCTACCCAGATCACACCAGCCCCTGTCAATCATCTGACTTCTGGATTTACCTTTTTATTTCTCTTATTTTTTTGGATTATCTCCCACAAACCTGAACGTTATTGCCATAAAACAGAACAAAGTTAGTTTCTCTACCTTTCTGTGAACGTCTTGCAAAAAACGGTGTTGCAATACGATGAAAAATGGTGGAGAAATGTACATTATTAAAAAGATGGCAGAATTCAGTACTGTATCTACAAAATCTTTTGTTTAATCATCTTCCCTTTATTCATTTGCTTAGATTTTTCAGGTCTGGTCAATTTTAGCATGGTGTTATTCACAGTCAAATATATAATTTTTTTTTAAATAGAATTGATATTCTCCTTTGGTTCATTACAATTTACTCAAGCCTAGTAACAGACACACAATTTCTGACACTGATCCATATATGTCCCTAGATTCAGATACCAAGAACATGCAAATGGACCATTTAAAAAAAATTGTAAATGTTTATTCTACGTCCTTATGGAATGAGTGAATTTATTAAAAAAAAAATTATCGATGGAAGAGCCGCACATTGGCGGGCAAAGAGCCGCATGCGGGTTGGCCACCCCTGGTGTAGACTATCACATGATGCCCTAATGTCGTTCTGGGGAGGGTGTAGACTATCACATGATGCCCTAATGTCGGTCTGGGGAGGGTGTAGACTATCACATGATGCCCTAATGTCGGTCTCGGGAGGGTGTATACTATTACATGCCTCCTCTGATACATGTGGAGTCCCCAGCCATTTCCTTTCACCTGGCAGTGATGAGTTCCACTGGGAGAGCGTAACGCATGCAGAGGTTCACGCTGTTTCCCCCAGATCCCCTTCCTGCTGAACAGGCGCCCCGCCACACCAGGACTTGTTGCTGGAAACATACATTGTGTACCACGTTACACAATATACATGGTCACTGAGCTGAACAAATAAGAAGTATGAATAAGAACTACCATAAGAACCTCAAGACTATAAGCCTGAGAGATCTCTCTACACAAACCTCATTCCACATCCTTGGCTCCTTGTGTGTGTTGATTAGGTCGAGCCACCCTCATTACCTGTTGTTTATCTGTGAAGTTATGGAACTTGTGTGGGGTGTTTGGGGGACTGGCTGTTCCGGGGGGGGGGGGGGGGGGGGGGGGGGTTCACATGCTTTCGAGCAACACTCTACTTATTTACTTATGTACTGTACAATGTACTTATTTTATGCCTATTCTTATGTCTGCACTTTCTACATTTCACAACTTTTATTGTCTTTTATACCTTTTATTATATCTGCACTTCATGCATTGCATTCGTGAGAGCACCCTGTCAGCACCTGTCTCTAGTTCTCTGATTGGGTGAGCTCACACTGTAACCACCTGTTTCTAGTTGTCTGATTGGGTGAGCTCACACTGTCAGCACCTGTCTCTAGTTGTCTGATTGGGTGAGCTCACACTGTAACCACCTGTCTCTAGTTGTCTGATTGGGTGAGCTCACACTGTCAGCACCTGTCTCTAGTTGTCTGATTGGGTGAGCTCACACTGTCAGCACCTGTCTCTAGTTGTCTGATTGGGTGAGAGCACACTGTCAGCACTTGTCTCTAGTTGTCTGATTGGGTGAGAGCACACTGTCAGCACCTGTCTCTAGTTGTCTGATTGGGTGAGCTCACACTGTCAGCACCTGTCTCTAGTTGTCTGATTGGGTGAGCTCACACTGTCAGCACCTGTCTCTAGTTGTCTGATTGGGTGAGCTCACACTGTCAGCACCTGTCTCTAGTTGTCTGATTGGGTGAGCTCACACTGTCAGCAGCTGTCTCTAGTTGTCTGATTGGGTGAGCTCACACTGTCAGCACCTGTCTCTAGTTGTCTGATTGGGTGAGCTCACACTGTCAGCACCTGTCTCTAGTTGTCTGATTGGGTGAGCTCACACTGTCAGCACCTGTCTCTAGTTGTCTGATTGGGTGAGCTCACACTGTCAGCACCTGTCTCTAGTTGTCTGATTGGGTGAGCTCACACTGTCAGCACCTGTCTCTAGTTGTCTGATTGGGTGAGCTCACACTGTCAGCACCTGTCTCTAGTTGTCTGATTGGGTGAGCTCACACTGTCAGCACCTGTCTCTAGTTGTCTGATTGGGTGAGAGCACACTGTCAGCACTTGTCTCTAGTTGTCTGATTGGGTGAGCTCACACTGTCAGCACCTGTCTCTAGTTGTCTGATTGGGTGAGCTTACCTTTATATTCAACCTTGCTCTTCTAATTTATTTTGCAGGATGCCAGATGTATATAGTTTAGTGCTGTCAGGCGATTAAAACAATTTATCGAATTAATTACAGGATTTGTAATTAATTAATCTAATTAATCGCATTTTAATCGCATAACCATTTTATGCCTGATATTCTATATTCTATAATCATATTTCAAATTGCATGTGTCCGGATGGCAGAATTCAGTACTGTATCTACAAAACCTTCTGTCGTTCATCTTCCATCTATTAATTTGCTTAGATTTTTCAGGTATATTGTCAATTTGAGCATAGTGTTATTCACAGTCAAAGATAAAAAGAAAATGTTATTGATATTCTCATTTGGTTCATTACAATTTACTCAAGCCTAGTAACAGACACAGTATTTCTGACACTGGGAATACATTCCCTGAGATCCATAGATGTCCCTAGAATCAGATACCAAGAACATGCAAATGGACCATATAAAAAAAAAGTCTGTAAATGTGTATTCTACGTTTTTTTTTTTTATTTATTTTTTTGACCAGTCAGCTGGTTCTTTTTAGCGTTTATCGCTTTTTCTGGTCAAGCATGACCGACAGAAACAGGTTGAATAGGATATAGATCGGGGGAAAGACACTCTGAGAAAATACGGCGAGTCCGGGAGTCGAACTCGTGTACCCCATGTAATGGCAGAATTTCTTCGGAGTTTCGTTTACCATTTCGTTTTCAGTGCGTGCAGCAAAAAAGTTTCACACTCGTGTCCAATGGCTAATACAAATCTGTATCCACAGTTATGATGTACACTCACGGACTCCAGGATTAAGTTTGAAGGTTCTTTACTTTCTTTGGGCAGTCACACAATATACAACATCATTCTTCAACAGGATATAGATCGAATTAGGATCGGTGGACTTCGTTTTGGACTACGTTTTGGACTACGGTCAAAAAGTTATGTGCTTCTATACTGCATGGGCACTGTCTCACTACTAACTAGGCACTTCAAGTTCACTGCATATAAAGACTCTCGCACATGCGCAGTAACACATCTAACGTACATGTAATGTTAATTCTTAGAAATAATTCGCAACTAAACTATAAATATGGCTTATAGCATACCACAGCATTACAAATTAAACTACTGCTAGTTTTCTAAATATATAAAATACAAATATATTCAAAATATAAACTTTCAAGGTTTGGCTCTTACATAACCGGCCTCTAATTGGAAGACAAGCAGGCTGCCAATTACTCAATAAACAAACTAGAGCCAACGTAAATTTCAAAAATAAAGCATTATCCTATATGCTAATCAAATTCTAGCGTGAATGTACTGAACGTACAAAGGATACGTAGATCAAAGTTCTTTTGTTTAACTGTCCTTCTCATAGATGAGACACAGCTTGTCGACAGGTCTTTCAAGGGTGTTCGTCTTCGTCTTGACCAGCACACGCCTCACAAGTCCGTTTGCATCGGGAATGATCTGAGCGACTCTTCCCAGCAACCATGAGCTCCGTGGCGCTGATTCATCCAAGATCATGACGACATCTCCAATTGACAGATTCTTCTTGATCTGGGTCCATCGCTGACGCTCTTGCAACTGGGGAAGGAACTCACGCACCCATCGCTTCCAGAATAAGTCGGCGAGATATTGTATCTGCTTCCATCTTCTGCGTGCGTATGAATCCTCCTTGCTGAACAGTCCAGGCGGCATGACTGGCTGCTTCTTCATCAGTAGTAAGTGGTTAGGGGTCAATGCTTCGAGGTCTGAAGGGTCGTCTGTTGTTGTTGTGAGTGGTCTGTCATTTAGTATGTATTCCACTTCACACAGCAATGTGTGTAGACACTCATCACTGACTGTTTGTTCCTTCAGCACAGATCTCATTACTTTCCTTACAGATCGGATCTGTCTCTCCCAGACTCCTCCAAAATGTGAGCCTGCAGGTGGGTTGAAAACCCATTTGATTCCTCTTTGCATCAGTGCATCTTGAATCTTTGTTTGATTCCACTGCTGAATCGACTCTCGCAGCTCACGCTCAGCGGCTACGAAATTTGTCCCATTGTCTGAGCGCATAATTGCTACTTGTCCTCTCCTGCACAGAAAACGACGGATTGCATTCACACACGAGTCAGTGTCAAGCGAGTGCGCTACTTCAAGGTGTACTGCTCGCGTAGTGAGACAGGTAAACAGGACGCCATATCTCTTCACAGTGCTGCGGCCCTGCTTCACGTCAAACGGACCAAAGTAATCCACCCCTACGTTAGTGAAAGGGGGCTTGTCAGGTTCCAGCCTGTCTGGAGGCAAGTTTGCCATCTTTTGTCCGAGGGTCTTGCCTTTGACTTTTCTGCAGACCACACATCTTGACAAGAACTTCCTCACCATTGAGTTCACTGAGGGGATCCAATACCTTTGACGCAAACGTGAGAGCATATAGTTTCTTCCACAGTGTCCGATTTTCTCATGAGTGTCTCTCAGAATCAGTGTAGTGACGTGCGAATCCTTTGGGATGATGACCGGATGCTTCACATGCTCCGGCATAGCAGATGCACAGAGACGGCCTCCGACCCTCAGAACTCCATCCTGGATCACTGGGTCAAGCTTTGTTAGATGACTGCTCTTCTTCACGTTGCTTCCTTTCTCCAGCATGAGTACTTCTTCAGGGAAATGCTGGGTTTTGTGTGAATCTGATGATCTCCATCTCAGCTCTCGTTAGACATTCAACTGTCAAGGTGCCCACGTCTGGCATCATCTTGTTGTCGTTCTGGTTGTAATTTCTTGTTTGACGATCGGGATCTGTTTGTAGATCTGTCTTCTTCTTCCTACAGCGCTGTAGCAGCATATCCTTCAGTCGGAGAATCCAGGCGACGGCTCTTTTCAATCTGTACCAGCTGGAATAGTGGTTGATCAGCTTGTTCACAGCGTCTGTGTCTTCGACTGCGTGTGTAAGGTGTACGTGTCTCACCTCGCTGTCGTCCTCTTCGACCTTCATCTCGGCAGGTCTGTCCGGCCATTGACTCTCTGGTTCTCGAAGGAAAGCTGGACCATGAAACCCCCTGGAAGCACAGTCGGAAGGGTTGATTGAGGTATTGACATACTTCCATTGGTGCGCCTTCGTTGCATCTCTGATGGTGGCGACACGGTTGGCAACGAAGGTCTTGAAACGCAGTGTTTCGTTCTCTATATATCTCAACACGGTTGTGCTGTCAGTCCAGAATGTCGAGTCATGAAGGTCCATCTGGAGCTCTCGTCTCAACATCTTGTCAGTGTTCACGGCCACTACCGCTGCTGTCAATTCTATTCGTGGAATAGTAGTTTGCTTTGTTGGAGCAACACGGGCTCGTCCCATCATGAAGGCGCAGTGAACCTGTCCATTGCCGCTTGTCAGTCTGAGGTAGGAGACTGTCCCGTATCCATTTTCAGACGCGTCAGAAAAGTGATGAAGCTGTGCTTCTGCAACAGGTCCGAAGTCCACTGGTCTTACACATCTGGTCACACCCACTTCTGACAGTTGGTGAAGCTCTTGCAGCCACGTTGTCCATTTTTGGGCAAACTTTTTAGGAATTTCGTCGTCCCATGCAAGCCTTTCTTTGCACAGCTGCTGCATGAGCATCTTTGCAGGGAGGATTGCTGGGGCAAGGAAACCCAGAGGGTCGTAGATAGAGCTGGTTACTGAAAGGATTCCTCGTCTTGTGACGGGTCTGTCTTTAAGATTGATCCTGAACTTGAATGAGTCGGACTCGATGCACCACAACACTCCTAAGACCCTTTCCACAGGGAGAGCATCGTTGGTCAGATCCAGGTCTCTCAGTTCGTTTGCTCTTTCGTTGTCTGGGACAGACGCAAGCAGCCTGCGACTGTTACTTGTCCATTTGGTCAGGTGAAAACCTCCGTCGGCGCACAATGCGGTGAGGTCTGCTCGTAGGGCGATAGCTTGAGTTTCGTTGGAGACCGACTTTAGACAGTCGTCTACATAAAAGTTCTTGAGAACTGTGTCTACAGCCTCAGGTGGAGCCTTGCTCCTATTCTCTTGTGCTGTCCTCTGTAGAGCGAATGTGGCGCAGCTGGGTGAGGAGGTCGCACCGAAGAGGTGCACAACCATCTTGTACTCAGCAATGTCCTGGGTGATGTCTCCCTCGGGCCACCACAGGAAGCGCAAGAGATCGGTGTCTTCATCAGGCACGCGCACTTGGTAGTACATCTTTTCGATGTCAGCCATCATGGCGACCGGCTCCTGTCTGAAGCGAGTCAACACTCCGACCAGGGTGTTCGTTAGGTCTGGTCCTTGTAGAAGCTCACTGTTCAATGAGACTCCTTGGTAGCTGGCGCCACAGTCAAACACCACACGAATCCTTTTCTTCTGTGGGTGGAAGACTCCATGATGGGGAAGGTACCATACTTTTCCATCCTGACGACTTAACAGTCTTGTTGGTACTTTCACTGCATATCCTGCGTTAATCATGTCACACATGAAGCTGGTGTACTCTGCATGGAACTCAGGATTCCTCTTCAGCTTGGTCTTGAGGTTTAGTGCTCGCTGCATAGCAGCACTTCGATTGTTTGACATTTGGACACTCGCTCTCTTCAGCGGAAGATTTATGTAGTAATGTCCATCCACATAGCGTGCAGAGCCTGACACAAAGTCCATGAAACGATGGTCCTCTTGTGACATCTCTAACTTGTCATCACAGTTTCGTTCGGGAAAGTCATGGTTATATTGCTGGAGAAGAAGCCGTTCTATATCATCAGTCTCGACAGCAATTCTGTTCACTGCAGCACTTGATTGTTCACCGTCACGTGCTGTAGTGTCCGTTGGCTCTTCCAGTGGACCATTCAGAATCCACCCAAGAGCAGTTTTGACCGCATATGGTCCGTTTGCTTGGCTGTGGATCACTTTCCATGGCTCTAGCAGCTTGTGTTCTCTTGTTCCAATGAGAAGCTCCACTTCGGCGTTGATGCGTGGCAACCTGACTTCGTTGAGGTACGGCCATTTGTCAACATCCTTTTGTTGTGGAACGTTCTTCACGGAGACGGGGATGTTCCTCTGTGTGAACACTTTGGACAGTTCAATGAAGTTATTCTCCTCTAACCCACTAACTTCCAAGTCAGTGAGGATGTAACTCTCCACTCGCTTCTTTGCATTGATGGTGCTTAGCACTAGCTCCGTCTTTCTGCCTTGAATGTTCAATCGCTCTGCCAGTGTCTCTGTACAAAACGTTGCAGAGCTGCCTGGGTCCATGAATGCATAGACCTCCACAGCTTTGTTGCTTTTCTTGTTCTTTACTCTGACTGGCACTATGGCGAGCACGCAGTTGTCTCCGGCCCCAGTGCAGGCACTTAACACTTTGTTTTCCTCTGTACTGGCTTGGGAGGCGGGTTCATCTTCTTTTGAGGCAACTTCTGTTGTCTTCTCCTTTGCACCTTTGTCTTGCCTTGCAAAATGTAGCATGCTGGGATGCTTCATGGAACAGTGTTCACATGTCATTTTCTTTTTACACTCCTTGCTAAGGTGGCCTTTCACCAGGCAGCCGAAACAGAAGCCGTTCCTCTTCAGAAACTCCACTCTTTCCTTATGTGGTTTGTCTCTTAGCTTGCGACATTCTTCCAGGGTGTGACCTTTCTCACAGAACACACATGGCTTTGTAAAGGCACGGTTGAAGTATGTAGCATCCTTTGATTTTGATGATTCACCTTTTTCATCATCCACTTGTTCAGCACTGGTAGCGAAGCTGCTTCCCCTTTTAGCTTCTCTTTGATCTTTCTTTCCGTGCTGAGGTTTCTTTGTATCTTTCTTGTCCGCTGTTGCAGAGTCGAGATCTCCAAAGAGAGGGTCACATGTGATCTTTGCTTGGCGATCTACGAAGCTCACCAGATCTGTAAACTTGGCTCGCCTCCGACGGCGTTCTTGAAGGTCATATGCATGAACTCTCCATCTCTCTCTCATCTTGAATGGCAGCTTAGCAACAACCGCCCTCATGGTCGTCGGATTGTCCATCTCTTCCATGTAATCGACATCTTCCATAGCGTTGCGACAGCTCACAAGAAACACTGAAAAAGCGCTGAGGGCTTTCCCATCCTCTGACTTTATCAACGGCCACTTGCAAGCCTTGTTGATCAAAGAG
>NW_028173785.1:0-13172 GCF_963971535.1 Notolepis coatsorum | reverse complement strand
CAGAGAGAGAGAGAGAGAGAGAGAGAGGAGAGAGAGAGAGAGAGAGAGAGAGAGAGAGAGAGGAGTTCTTTTGAACGTTTTGAAGAGAAAAAAAAACACACTTGAAACTCAAAACGAAGCCGAAGCCAGGAGTCTGAATAAAGAAAGGAACAAAATCAACTGATTACTCGTTAAAAGAACATCCCCCTCTCTGCAGAACATCATCCTCTCTGCAGAACCTCATCCTCTCTGCAGAACATCCTCCTCTCTGTAGAACCTCATCCTCTCTGCAGACTGATCTCATCTGAAGCTCACCGAGGGATTTAGGAACATATTACCTTTTTATTGGACTAATGACTTCCACTGGATACAAAATACCTCATCAAACGTGTGAGTGTTGTATTTCATTTAAACGCGCTTTGGTTTCCAACTGTAACGCACTGTATTGTAATTATAGTCGCACAGCAATTAATGTCGAGTTTTTTTTGTCCCTTGTTTTAGAAATTAAACCTTTTTGGCGGATGAAAGGGAAATAAATGGTAAGTGCGCTTTTTTTATTTATTTATTTGATTCCATTGTGTACTCTATACCTTTATTCATTGAGTAGTGTAACACATTTCAAAACACTAGTTAAAAAGTAGACTCAGCTACAGCTCTGTAAAAACCCGTAGTGGTTCAAGAAACGACATTAGTGTTCTGGATATTTATTAAATAATTATTAGTAACCTATAGCCTACCTATTACATAATAACAAATGTGCCGTTTGAAATCGAATTGAGCTGAATTCAACGCATTTGAACCATTTATGAATAGCATTTTACACCGTTTTGGTTGAATAAAATTAGCTGATAGTTAAAAAATTACCAGATGACGCTCAGTTTTTCAAGTTTTTCTTTATTTGCCCCATACGGCACATGTACATTACAGTGAAATGCTTGGTTCTGTAGATTGTGCTTCATACAGTAAAAAAAAAAACAATAAAGACCAAACGCTACAAAATATACAATATACAACTAAAGTACAAAATAAAGAACATAATGCAAACAATGAAGTTTCAAGTTCAAGTTTCTTTATTAGTTGTCATACAGAAATACTTTAAAATATGAAATGCTTTTTTCTGTTTTTCTCCAGAGAGTGTGCTAGATACACAAAATATAAAATAGAAAGTCAAAAGTACGTAAACAAAGTGTAAACAAAAGTGTTCAATATATACAATATACATATATACAATATACAATACAGAGTAGAAAAATTAGTAACTGAGTTACAGTACAATACAGACAATATATACAGTACAATGCAGAAATGGGATGAGGTACAACTTAGGGTATAAGGTGCAATGCGGTATGAATTGTAGTGCAAATCTCTTTACCAATAAATATAAAGTGTGTTAAAGTGTCTAAAGTGAGTTAAGGGTGCTAGCGTGAGTTGTCTGTTTAAAGTGAGTGTGTGCGTGTGGATGTGTGTTCTGTGAGTGTAGATGATGGGTTGTTACGTAGTGTTCTTGTCATTGAGCATCCTGATGGCCTGGGGATAGAAGCTCCTTCTGAGTCTCTCTGTGGTAACATTTGACAGACGGTCGAACGGACAGCGATGCTCAAATACAGATTGCATAATGGAATACAATTGCTCAGATACAGTGCGTCCATTCATCATATGATACCGTTGCTCTGAGTAAACATACCGACAGCTGAGCTATTCTCCAAAGTTAGGAAGCACGTGGCCATGCTTCAACTGCATGCCTCACACATCAAAAGGTGCTGTAAGTGGTATTTCTTGGTTAAAACAAGTGTTAAATAGCTCTACATTCCGACAGCCATCACTGATATAGAGTGTCCTGGTATCCCTTTCCATTATCCAATCAGGAGAGTGGGAAGGGATACCAGAACATTTATACTACTCTGTGTACATACTCTATATCAGTGATGGCTGTTTACTGCAGAGCAGGAGGGACTGAGAGACCCATGTTACTGACCAGACACTATATCAGTGATGGCTGTTTACTGCAGAGTGGAGGGACTGGGAGACCCATGTTACTGACCAGACACGATATCAGTGATGACTGTTTACTGCAGAGTGGAGGGACTGGGAGACCCATGTTACTGACCAGACACTATATCAGTGATGGCTGTTTACTGCAGAGTGGAGGGACTGGGAGACCCATGTTACTGACCAGACACGATATCAGTGATGACTGTTTACTGCAGAGTGGAGGGACTGGGAGACCCATGTTACTGACCAGACACTATATCAGTGATGGCTGTTTACTGCAGAGTGGAGGGACTGGGAGACCCATGTTACTGACCAGACACTCTATATCAGTGGTGGCTGTTTACTGCAGAGTGGAGGGACTGGGAGACCCATGTTACTGACCAGACACTATATCAGTGATGGCTGTTTACTGCAGAGTGGAGGGACTGGGAGACCCATGTTACTGACCAGACACTCTATATCAGTGGTGGCTGTTTACTGCAGAGTGGAGGGACTGGGAGACCCATGTTACTGACCAGACACTCTATATCAGTGATGACTGTTTACTGCAGAGTGGAGGGACTGGGAGACCCATGTTACTGACCAGACACTCTATACCAGTGATGACTGTTTACTGCAGAGTGGAGGGACTGGGAGACCCATGTTACTGACCAGACACTATATCAGTGATGGCTGTTTACTGCAGAGTGGAGGGACTGGGAGACCCATGTTACTGACCAGACACTCTATATCAGTGGTGGCTGTTTACTGCAGAGTGGAGGGACTGGGAGACCCATGTTACTGACCAGACACTCTATATCAGTGATGACTGTTTACTGCAGAGTGGAGGGACTGGGAGACCCATGTTACTGACCAGACACTATATCAGTGATGGCTGTTTACTGCAGAGTGGAGGGACTGAGAGACCCATGTTACTGACCAGACACTCTATATCAGTGATGTCTGTTTACTGCAGAGTGGAGGGACTGATAGACCCATGTTACTGACCAGACACTATATATCAGTGATGTCTGTTTACTGCAGAGTGGAGGGACTGGGAGACCCATGTTACTGACCAGACACTCTATACCAGTGATGTCTGTTTACTGCAGAGTGGAGGGACTGAGAGACCCATGTTACTGACCAGACACTCTATATCAGTGATGGCTGTTTACTGCAGAGTGGAGGGACTGAGAGACCCATGTTACTGACCAGACACTCTATACCAGTGATGTCTGTTTACTGCAGAGCGGAGGGACTGGGAGACCCATGTTACTGACCAGACACTCTATATCAGTGATGCCTGTTTACTGCAGAGCAGGAGGGACTGAGAGACCCATGTTACTGACCAGACACTCTATATCAGTGATGGCTGTTTACTGCAGAGTGGAGGGACTGGGAGACCCATGTTACTGACCAGACACTCTGTATCAGTGATGACTGTTTACTGCAGAGTGGAGGGACTGAGAGACCCATGTTACTGACCAGACACTCTATATCAGTGATGGCTGTTTACTCAGTGTGGTCTCTCCCCCACGCGCCCCTCGTCTGGTCTCTCCCCCACGCGCCCCTCGTCTGGTCTCTCCCCCCCACGCCCCTCGTCTGGTCTCTCCCCCACGCGCCCCTCGTCTGGTCTCTCCCCCACGTGCCCCTCCTCTGGTCTCTCCCCCACGCGCCCCTCGTCTGGTCTCTCCCCCACGCGCCCCTCATCTGGTCTCTCCCCCACGCGCCCCTCCTCTGGTCTCTCCCCCACGCGCCCCTCGTCTGGTCTCTCCCCCACGCGCCCCTCGTCTGGTCTCTCCCCCACGCGCCCCTCGTCTGGTCTCTCCCCCACGCGCCCCTCGTCTGGTCTCTCCCCCACGCGCCCCTCGTCTGGTCTCTCCCCCATGCGCCCCTCGTCTGGTATCTCCCCCACGCGCCCCTCGTCTGGTCTCTCCCCCACGCGCCCCTCGTCTGGTCTCTCCCCCACGCGCCCCTCGTCTGGTCTCTCCCACACGCCTAAGTCTGCAGTCAGCTGGAGGGTCACAGTGTGGAGGTGATAGTATTGTTCTCAGGTGTCCTTAACGACACGACTCTGTAGAATGACGACAACTGTATTGGTCTCTGGAAAGTTACAGCCTTACTAGTTAATCCCAGAAGCGTGCGTTTCTAAAGACGTATAAGTAGAGTGTATTTCTGCTGACCTACGACTAAACGTAATGTGCTGATTGTCTTTCAGCAAATAACTCGGCACGAGAGAAAGCATAAAAAACCCACTATTGAACTGAGCGAGCCTTGGTGGACCAACACCAACCGGGCCGCTTGAGAGTCTATCTGTGGCTGCTGTCCCTCCACTGACCACCTCCATCAGAATCAGAACCAGAAAGGTCTTTATTTGCCAAGTAGTTTTCACATACAAGGAATTTGCTTTTGGTAGTTTTCGGTGCGACATTAGCGGACAGACATTAACAGACAGATAATACAATAAAGATTCAATTAAATATGAACTAAGTTGAGCACAATAGAATATAATATAATTATGAAATAAAATAAAATATAGGCCGGGGCTGTACAACTGTAAATAAGAGGTTGAATAATATTAAACGGGATATAAACTAAATTTAATATAGCACAATAGAATCTGAGAATTTTGGCTTATTTGATCCTTTATTCTTAGGCTATTTTCTCGTGTGTTATTCTTATTCATGACTTTGTTCTGTCTACCTAAATGTTTACTGTGAGCGGTTTGTAGCGCCAAATTTCCCTCAGGAGGATTAAAGTATTTGTATTCTATTCTACAATAAAGATAAAATAGGAATAGGCCAGGGTTGTGCAATTGGGCAAGTAATGTGCAAAGAGTATGAGTCAGTGAAGTGTTATGCAACTATTTAGTCCAGTAGGGTTTATTCACAGAGTGACTCGCAGAACTGTGATGAATGTCAGTCTGGACTGGAGTGACGTTGCGTGCGTTCTGACAGGACAGTTCAGACTGAGGTCACGTGACTGTTCAGACTAGAGTTGTTCCGATACCGATACTAGTATCGGAAATGCCGCCGATACTGCCTAAAATGCTAGTATCGGTATCGGCGAGTACACGTAAATTCTAGCCTCCGATCCCATGATGTAATTTATCTCCTGCCGAGTCCTGCGGAGAGTGAGGATTATAAAATGAACATGTTTTAAAGTGTGATGCTGTGTCATTTTAACAGCAGATACACTTTCTTAAATTCCATTGTCCCCGACAGTGCGGTGTGACGGGGAGCTCGGACGGGAATCGGGATGTGTTTGGCTGGTGTTATGATAGCATTAGCTGGAAAGATAGCTAGTTGGAACAACATCCGCTTTTAACGTTACATCAAATCAGATGATCGCCTGTCCTTTCTCCAGGACCTAACACTGTCCGTGACCGTCTATCAACAATAATGCACCCACGCTGAATTGTATTTAAGTTAAGTAGCTACGGACTAGCGTTAGCTGACTATTACTAACGTTATCTTAATGTCGATGCGGGAAGGCGAGCTAGGTCAGTTAGCTTAGCTTGATAACGTTACCGTGTCTAAAGTTGGTGCTATTCACATAATCCAGCAATAATGGCTGCAGACCTGCAAGCAAAGTACAGCAAGTGCCAAAGGATAAGAGTCTGAGGCGGAGTTTCAAAAGAGAATGTTGAATATTTATTTTGCATCAAAAATCACAACATGAACGTCTGCCACTAGCTTACAGACTGAATAGGGTATATCTGCAGAGCCACTGAGTAGCGAGTGCAACACCGTTTAATGTCCGTGTGGATCATTGGAGTAGGGTATATCTGCAGTGCTGCAGCCCATACTCATTGATTAATGATACTAATACAAATCTATACAATCACCTGTTGTTGAATAAATACCATACGTTCTAGTTATTACTAAAAAACAGTATAACAGTATCTGAAAAAAAAAAAAAAAAAAAAAAAAGTATAATTTATATAAAAATTTTTTTAATTTTTTTTTATGCACTGGTATCGGATAAATATCGGTATCGGCCGATACCCAAAGATTAGGTATCGGAATCGGATCGGAAAGGGAAAAATGGTATCGGAACATCTCTAGTTCAGACAGTTCACTGTATATATTAATACTATATCTATATCTGTACATATCTCTTACCTACTAGTTACGCTGCTGGCCAGTATGACTTACTACCATAGTGTCTTTATACCTGTATCACTGTACATATTAATACTATATCTATATCTGTACATATCTCTTACCTACTCTTACTAGTTACACTGCTGGCCAGTATGACTTACTACCATAGTGTCTTTATACCTGTATCACTGTACATATTAATACTATATCTATATCTGTACATATCTCTTACCTACTCTTACTAGTTACACTGCTGGCCAGTATGACTTACTACCATAGTGTCTTTATACCTGTATCACTGTACATATTAATACTATATCTATATCTGTACATATCTCTTACCTACTCTTACTAGTTACACTGCTGGCCAGTATGACTTACTACCATAGTGTCTTTATACCTGTATCACTGTACATATTAATACTATATCTATATCTGTACATATCTCTTACCTACTCTTACTAGTTACACTGCTGGCCAGTATGACTTACTACCATAGTGTCTTTATACCTGTATCACTGTACATATTAATACTATATCTATATCTGTACATATCTCTTACCTACTCTCACTAGTTACACTGCTGGCCAGTATGACTTACTACCATAGTGTCTTTATACCTGTATCACTGTACATATTAATACTATATCTATATCTGTACATATCTCTTACCTACTCTCACTAGTTACACTGCTGGCCAGTATGACTTACTACCATAGTGTCTTTATACCTGTATCACTGTACATATTAATACTATATCTATATCTGTACATATCTCTTACCTACTCTTACTAGTTACACTGCTGGCCAGTATGACTTACTACCATAGTGTCTTTATACCTGTATCACTGTACATATTAATACTATATCTATATCTGTACATATCTCTTACCTACTCTTACTAGTTACACTGCTGGCCAGTATGACTTACTACCATAGTGTCTTTATACCTGTATCACTGTACATATTAATACTATATCTATATCTGTACATATCTCTTACCTACTCTTACTAGTTACACTGCTGGCCAGTATGACTTACTACCATAGTGTCTTTATACCTGTATCACTGTACATATTAATACTATATCTATATCTGTACATATCTCTTACCTACTCTTACTAGTTACACTGCTGGCCAGTATGACTTACTACCATAGTGTCTTTATACCTGTATCACTGTACATATTAATACTATATCTATATCTGTACATATCTCTTACCTACTCTTACTAGTTACACTGCTGGCCAGTATGACTTACTACCATAGTGTCTTTATACCTGTATCACTGTACATATTAATACTATATCTATATCTATATCTGTACATATCTCTTACCTACTCTCACTAGTTACACTGCTGGCCAGTATGACTTACTACCATAGTGTCTTTATACCTGTATTACTGTACATATTAATACTATATCTATATCTGTACATATCTCTTACCTACTCTTACTAGTTACACTGCTGGCCAGTATGACTTACTACCATAGTGTCTTTATACCTGTATCACTGTACATATTAATACTATATCTATATCTGTACATATCTCTTACCTACTCTTACTAGTTACACTGCTGGCCAGCATGACTTACTACCATAGTGTCTTTATACCTGTATCACTGTACATATTAATACTATATCTATATCTGTACATATCTCTTACCTACTCTTACTAGTTACACTGCTGGTCAGTATGACTTACTACCATAGTGTCTTTATACCTGTATCACTGTACATATTAATACTATATCTATATCTGTACATATCTCTTACCTACTCTTACTAGTTACACTGCTGGCCAGTATGACTTACTACCATAGTGTCTTTATACCTGTATCACTGTACATATTAATACTATATCTATATCTATATCTGTACATATCTCTTACCTACTCTCACTAGTTACACTGCTGGCCAGTATGACTTACTACCATAGTGTCTTTATACCTGTATCACTGTACATATTAATACTATATCTATATCTGTACATATCTCTTACTTACTCTTACTAGTTACACTGCTGGCCAGTATGACTTACTACCATAGTGTCTTTATACCTGTATCACTGTACATATTAATACTATATCTATATATCTGTACATATCTCTTACTTACTCTCACTAGTTACGCTGCTGGCCAGTATGACTTACTACCATAGTGTCTTTATACCTGTATCACTGTACATATTAATACTATATCTATATATCTGTACATATCTCTTACCTACTCTCACTAGTTACACTGCTGGCCAGTATGACTTACTACCATAGTGTCTTTATACCTGTATCACTGTACATATTAATACTATATCTATATCTGTACATATCTCTTACCTACTCTTACTAGTTACACTGCTGGCCAGCATGACTTACTACCATAGTGTCTTTATACCTGTATCACTGTACATATTAATACTATATCTATATCTGTACATATCTCTTACCTACTCTTACTAGTTACACTGCTGGTCAGTATGACTTACTACCATAGTGTCTTTATACCTGTATCACTGTACATATTAATACTATATCTATATCTGTACATATCTCTTACCTACTCTTACTAGTTACACTGCTGGTCAGTATGACTTACTACCATAGTGTCTTTATACCTGTATCACTGTACATATTAATACTACAACTCTGCACACACATCTGATTAGCACTGTTACTCAGTAGTACTAATTTATATATTTATTTTATACCCAGTTTAATCACCTGTACGTTGTATATCACTGTTGCACTTTACTGTTACAACACGCTGGTTGGATGCCAAACCTCTATTCTGACAATACATTACATTTTAATCTAATCTAAGCGAAACAGTCTAATCTATCTGACAGAATGCAACTGTAAATACACGCTGAATTTATATTATGGATATATATATACAGTATGTTGTACATTTAAATATATAAATGTATATATGCGGAATATACAGCACTATTGCACATGTTATCAATTATCATACAGGTATATGGGTCGACTATAGTATGAGGTATGTATGTATTGATGATCTTTTTATAGGCAAACTAAAGTCAGCAGCCAGCCAGCCTGTTCAGGGAGCGCTCCTTTTGTTCTAGTGAGGGAGCGCTCCTTTTGTTCTAGTGAGGGTTTAGTTCGGTCCTTAGATCCACTCTGCCCTCAGCTTAGTGCAGGTGAGCTTAAAAGCCAGGCAGCTCATGCTTAGTGCAGGTGAGCTTAAAAGCCAGGCAGCTCATGCACTAATGTAAGTTTATGGACGGCAGCAAATTCCCCCCCCCCCCCCCCCCAAATTAAAAATAAAAATAAAATAAAAACACAAAATTGTTATTTTCTGTTTCAGTTTAAATTCAGTTAAAATGTTCAGTTTCAGTTACATTCAGTTATTCTTTTTAATAGAATGGATCATTAAAATCAAAGGGTATGGCACATAAATAGGCACTTCAGATAATCCTTCAGAACGCTGATCGACTCAGCTGACCCGACAAATAAATCAAAATGACACCATTCACCATCGTAGCCTATAATATAATACCAGCATTGCATCGGCCTATCAACCGGTTTTAATAAACAAACAGAAACAGTAGCATGTGCATTTTTTATAGATCAATTAGGCTGCCTCAAGCAGCTGGGTGGCGCAGCGGTCTAAGCGCTCGTCACCAACGCGTGAGACACTGGTATTGAATCCGGCTGTCATCGTTGCCTCCGGCTTGGGCCGGCCGTCATACTGACTCAATTGGCAGAGTCAGCGGGAAGGGAGTCGATGGGTGGTAATCTGGTCGTTGTAAACAGCGACTCCTACAGGTCGGTCGGGGCGCCTGCACAGCGAGGACAGGAGATGTCGAGGGCAGTGTGAGCCTCCCACACGTTACACCTCGCCAATGAGAGTCCGCGCTGGCAGGTGAAAAGATGTGACTGGCTGCCTCCACATGTATCAGAGGGGACATGCGATAGTATCTTCAACCCTCCCTACGACCGGCCAGTGGGGGGCACATGTGAGCAAAGATGAAGACAGGGGAGGGGGGGAATTGGCACGACTAAATTGGGATGGGAGAAAAACAGAAAAAGAAGGAGAAAAAAAGTGGATAAAAAAAAAATGTAGATTTCCACCCCAGGTGAAAATCTGCATAAAATGTATACCTAGGTAAATGGAATATTGTTCCACTTCTACAAGGGCTATTTGCATATTCTTGGTATCTAGGTACATCTATGGACCTCAGTGAATGTATTTTCAGTGTCAGAAATATTGTGTCTATTACTAGGCTTGCTTAAATTGTGATGAAACAAAGGAAAATATGAATTATGATTTTTCTTTTCATCTTTGACAGTGAATAACACCATGATAATAATGACCAGACTTAAAAAACTGCCACTGACCTCGTTCAGTACCCTCTTGAGATCATGTGTACAAAAGATCTAAGGAAATTAATAAAGGGAAGATGATAAAACCGAAGGTTCTGTAGATACAGTACTGAATTCTCCCATCCGGACCAATGCAATTTGAAATATTATTATAGAATATAGAATATATGCTTATACATTACCTTATTATAGCCAATTCGCACATTTATATATATATACATATAGTATCTTTCAAATGCCCGAGTTCAATTTGGATTTAGTATCACCAGGCGTGCATAATAACAGATAATAATCTGTACTTTTTTATTTTTCTCATAGTGCAACCATTTTGAAACTAATTTCAGATCTAGTTGTTCCTATATGCTAACAATAGGGAGGAGAAACTAACTGCGTTTCAATATTTGTCAAATCGTTACGTTTTGTGGCTTATTATCAAGAATAATAACAGTTATTGACATATTCATAATTCAACTCTGAACTTTGAACCCCCATAGAACTTGAAGGGAAATGTAGTTTGGAAAAATGTCAACGCTGGCCGAAAGCTATGACTGTCCTCTACAAAATGGCTGCAAAAAACTACAATTCCCACGGTTCAAAATGTCCATTTCCCTCTCTGCTGTTGACTGAGTGTTGCCCTCTCTGCCCTCTCTGCTGTTGACCTCTGCCCTCTCTGCCCTCTCTGCTGTTGACTGAGTGTTGCCCTCTCTGCCCTCTCTGCTGTTGACTGAGTGTTGCCCCCTCTGCCCTCTCTGCTGTTGACTGAGTGTTGCCCTCTCTGCTGTTGACTGAGTGTTGCCCTCTCTGCCCTCTCTGCCCTCTCTGCTGTTGACTGAGTGTTGCCCTCTCTGCCCTCTCTGCTGTTGACTGAGTGTTGACCCTCTGCCCTCTCTGCCCTCTCTGCTGTTGACTGAGTGTTGCCCTCTGCCCTCTCTGCTGTTGACCTCTGCCCCCTCTGCCCTCTCTGCCCCAGCAGCTGTGTCTCCGTGAGTCCGGCGGCTGCCTCCGGGAGCAGATGCAGGACATGCTGAGGTCGCTGCAGCGCGTCAGGACCTGCCCCCCGCCGGCCACCCCCCCTGGGCCGCAGCCCGCCCCCCCGCTGGCCACGCCCCCCGTCTCCTCCCTCGCCCACCGCCGCTCCTCCGCCGTGGCGCGCGCCTGTCACCAGAGGGCGCTGCTGCAGCGGGAGCGCCACCACCACGCCCGCCTGCGCATGTCGGACGCCAGCAGCACGTACGACTCCGCCTGCTGCCTGGCCAGCCCCCTGGAGGAGGACGAGGAGGACGGGGAGGACGGGGAGGAGGACGCGGGCAGCAGCCTGGGCTCCGGGCCGGGCCTGGGCTCCCCCCCCGGCAGCGAGAAGAGCCTGGAGCTGGACTCGGGCTACTCCGAGGCGTCCTGGCGGGACGAGGCCCTGCTGCTGCTGCGCAGGACCAGGAACGTGCGGGTGTCCTCCTCCGCCTGCCTGCGCACCAACAGGGCCTCCGCCCGGCCCAAGTCCAGCTCGGACGCCTGCCTGGAGCGCTGGACGTCGTTCGAGGCGGCTGGGGGGGCCGGGGGGTGCGGCGAGCCCGACTGGACCGCGTCTCTGCTGACGAGGGGCCGCAACCGCCGGCCGCTGGTGCTGGGCGACAACAGCTTCGCCGACCTCGTGCAGAACTGGATGGAGCTGCCGGACCACCCGGAGCAGCGGCCCCCCGCGGGGGAGGAGGAGGGGGAGGAGGGGCGGCGGCCCGGCTCCGGGGGGCGGAGGCTCCTCGCCAAGGGGTTCCTGGTGACCGTGCGGAGGAGGCTGGCGGGGATGTCCCGGAGCGTGGAGGGCCGGGTGAGGATGAGGCCCGCGGGGGGCCGCGCAGACAGGGGGTCCGCCGGCGCGCCCACCAAGCGCCTGTCCTGCCCGGCGGGCATGCAGCAGCAGCAGCAGCAGCCGCCGCCCCCCCCCCCGCCGCGCCCCCTTCTTCCACCAGTCCCACTCGGGTCTGAGCGACCAGGACCGCAGCTTCCACCAGTTCACCGCTCTGATGCGCTCGGGCAGCCGCCAGCCCATCATCTGCAACGACGTCATCGGCTACATCTGACCGATGGGTGTCGGCCTCGCGTGTTAATATCCTCCAGCAGGGGGCGCTCTCTGTCCTCTGGCCTCGTGTTAATATGTACAGAATATGGACGTTCCTCAGAGTCACTCTATTTTTTTTTATACGACACTATTGCCACTGTTATGCGTTTGACGAATAAGCTATGAAAAATAAAACGTTTTTTTGCATATTCAAGTACTTATTTTGTCGTTATTCAAATCAAATGTATTTGTAGAGCCCGAAATCACAACAGATTGCCCCCATGGGCTGTACAGGTCCAAGAGAAACAGGTCACAATAGATCCAGAACAGAAACCTGAGGTCACATGACTGTTCAGACTGAGGTCACATGACTGTTATTCAGACTGAGGTCATATTGCAAAAGTTCAGTGATTTGTGCTGTTCACAAAATGTTGTCCAAATAATCTGATCTGAGTGCAGATTCGGGCCACTTTCTCCTGCAGTCTGGACTGAGTTCTGGACTGAGTTCTGGAGAGTAGACTGAGTTCTGGACTGAGTTCTGGAGAGTAGACTGAGTTCTGGACTGAGTTCTGGACTGAGTTCTGGACTGAGTTCTGGAGAGTAGACTGAGTTCTGGACTGAGTTCTGGAGAGTAGACTGAGTTCTGGACTGAGTTCTGGACTGAGTTCTGGACTGAGTTCTGGAGAGTAGACTGAGTTCTGGACTGAGTTCTGGA
>NW_028173786.1:0-29873 GCF_963971535.1 Notolepis coatsorum | reverse complement strand
GTCTCCCCGCTTGATGTCATCGATGTGTCTGATTGGCTTAGGTTAGCAAGGGACAGCAATGGGGACAGAGCTATCCCTGAATTATTGGTGGACGGTGTCAACCACTCGTGCCGCTGAGCTCAGCCTATACACTATGTACACCTGGGGTGAGGTCAGGGTGAAGTCAGGGCTAAACAATTAGTGCATTGGCCAACGCACCGACGTGTAAACACACGGACACCTTGGAGTCACACCTCTTCACCCTCGGTTCATCTCGGCTCATCCTCGCGCCGCTCCTGGATTCCCTGAGATCGCCCCGGGCTTAGCGGCCCGCGCAGATGGCTGGAGGTGGAGTGGGGGAGGAGTTAAGGAAGGGACGGACGGCTGGGGACGTGAGGTGGACGGGTGGAGATATACAGGGGGGGGGGTCCTGGCGGCGTGAGGGGACATGACGGAGACGAGGGTGGTGGAGGAAGGAGAAGCGTTAAGTCTCTCTTAAGCTTCCTGGATCCTCTTTGGTGCCGCCTCTCCGCACGAAGAGATCGTCCTTCCCTCTTCCTCCTCGTGCCATCCATCTCCGCCTTCCACCTTGGCTCTCTGGATGGTAGCCAGGGGGAGGGGGGGGAGGGGGGGTTGGGGGATGAAAGGAGAGAGAGAGACAGAGAGAGAGAGAGAGAGAGAGAGAGAGAGAGAGAGAGAGGAGAGAGAGAGAGAGAGAGAGACAGAGAGAGAGAATGGTTGGGAGAAAGATTAATCCCGTATGGATGGTGTGTGAATTAAAGAGGTGAAGGGATACACACACAGCAGACCTTACTTGGGCTGCTTGCCCAGGTAGACGTTTGCCCACCCAGTTACATTTTCTTGAGATTTAGACTGAACTTGTCATACTGCTCTCAGTCGTCCCACCTGCTCGACTTCTCAATCGTCCCGCCTGCTCGACTTCTCATCGTCCCGCCTGCTCGACTTCTCAATCGTCCCGCCTGCTCGACTTCTCAATCGTCCCACCTGCTCGACTTCTCAATCGTCCCACCTGCTCGACTTCTCAATCGTCCCGCCTGCCTGACTTCTCAATCGTCCCACCTGCTCGACTGCTCAATCGTCCCGCCTGCTCGACTTCTCAATCGTCCCACCTGCTCGACTTCTCAATCGTCCCGCCTGCTCGACTTCTCAATCGTCCCACCTGCTCGACTTCTCAATCGTCCCGCCTGCTCGACTTCTCAATTGTCCCACCTGCTCGACTTCTCAATCGTCCCGCCTGCTTGACTTCCATGTCATCATCGCTCTCACACACAGCAGCAGTCGTCCCACTTCTGCTCAGCGACACTTCAGTAGTGACACCACAACCTCCATCCCTCAACCCCCACCCAAACGCCACATGCTGGCGCTGACTAAACTGGCAACCTGTGGGTAAACACTGCATGAGCTTTAACAAGGTCGAGGACCAGAGATGTAAAAAAAAAAGGGCTCAGAGACAGTTGCCTTCAGAACAACTAGCTGAATTGTGCTGAATTGTGGCCTGTGTGTCTTCCTGTGTCTGGCTGGGTCTGCCGGTGCATATGTGTGTGTGTGTGTGCGTGCGTGTGTATGAGTGTGTGATTGTGTGTGTTATTTTCATCCATGCTTGCCTTGTTGACGGGCTGCCACCCTGGCTCGTCCCGGAAGGCTGCCAGCTCCGTTGGATTGGGGATTAACCCTGGGATAATGGCCTCGATGCCCAGTTGAGTGGAAGCAAAGCTGTTTAAAAAATATTGGCTGCCTGAGTCACTCTCCCTCTCTCTCTCTCTCTCCACCTCTCTCTCTCTCCCTCCCTCCCTCCCTCCCTCTCTCCCTCCCTCCCTCCCTCCCTCCCTCCCTCCCTCCCTCTCTCTCTCTCTCTCTCTCGCTCTCTCTCTCTCTCTATCTATCTTCTTTCTCTCTCTCTATCTCTCTCCACAATACTATATCTATATCTTTATTTTCTTTCTCTGCTTTTCATTACATCTCTATCTTCCACTGTCTTGCTGTCTCTCTGCGTCCTCGGTAATGCTCTCTTTTGTGAGGGGTTTATATGCTGTAGTACCACCGTTCTGTTCTTGTAGCATTCATTCGAGGAATACACACACAAAAAAACATAATTAAAATAGCAGTTTAAGGCCAGTTATGTCCACTTCCAATATGCTCCTTCATTATGGAAGCGGTCTCTCTTTAGTGTGTAGGCTGATCAAAATGACAATCCATTCTTCCTACCTCATGCATATTGCTTTGCATGTCACTTTACATAAGTGGAGGAGGAATCCTCCTACATATCATCCTCATTTACTGTTCTTGAATTTGGCACTGGATGCCTTCTTTCCCTTAAGCCCTTAAAGGACCATACCGTCTAATTTGGACTTCTCACCATTAGCAGAGATTGGCTCCTGTCTTCAACACATGTTGTGTAGGCTACATAAGTACAGTGTGGACTTCAGTAGATCTCAGCATTTTTATTAAATAAAAAAAAGATTATAAACGTTATTCACTTTTGAAAGACACTGCACTTTATTTGATCTAAAATTACTGTATTACTTTAATACAAGCTATTTGCACGTTGATATGAAAGCACCCACTGTTTCTAGTTTCCGTGAAAAAAAAACACATCATCTAAAAAATAAAGCTTTTTTGGGGGATAATGGTCGAGATTTGTGTACGAATTATAATATATACATATTTTAGCCGATGTTGACAATAGACAATATCGTCCTTTAACTCAATCAGCGCCAGACCCGAGGATAGTCGGGTTATCTCGCCAACCGTTCAGCGCCAGACCCGAGTATAGTCGGGTTTTCATATTTTTTTCTTTTATTCGATATTTCTATTCATTACAGGCACACAGACTCAGGGTTAACATGGGGAATCATCCTGAGATCGCCAAAGTGCAATACCGGCCGCATCCTCTCAGGTGGCAGTATCGAGCACCTTTTGAAACCTTATATCTTGGTCTGTGTAACGTTCAAATGTCTCCGGGCGCAGTTTTCTTTGTCAGGCGAGTCGAGCGGTTATCCCAATCGCATTGAGAAGTGTCAAATGCCCCCGATGCATCTGTTGTGGTGGATTATGTTGGCGACACGATGGACACCAATACTGGGACTCGCGATCAGACAATTGGAATATTCTTTTTGGGGTACCTCCTAGTGAAGATAAGGACTAAATTATATCAATCCTGCTTTGATCCAACCATGATTTCACATCGATCGCAACGTGTGTGTGTAACGTTACTCCACAACATATGCCGTTGGTGACGATCAAAGCATAGAAAAACTACCCCCCCCCCCCTTTCATGCATTTATGATGAAACATAATACCTATTATATACATTTGATTTGGAAATAGTAGCGTGTCCAGGCGAGAAACGGCAACGCTTTTAGTGAAATTCACGTATTGCTGCATATCATTGTTTTCTGCGATTAGACAGGATCACTCTAAAACGATACTTATATTCACCACAGTATAACACGCGAACGTATGGATGAAAATGTTTATTATTTTTCACATGTTGAACGATAGATAGTTGATGTCAAATGGGCCATAGTATTGTATCCATAGCTATAATATAGAATATAGATATAGCCCTGCAAACACTGCCACTTATTCCTATCTCTTAGAGCATTGGCGTGGTAGGGACAAAAGATGCTCAAGTCCATGGCGTCCAAAGAGTTAAGGGTTTGCAGCTGCACACATAAAGCTTATAAAATATTTTTTGTTTGTTTGTTGTTCAGTTATGTTGCTCTGGCTTGCGGTCCATTTAGTTTGTGTAACAGTTCAAATTTTAACAAAATAATGATCTACAGTACGTCATCAAATCGAAAGTAAATGTTTGTTTAATTGCTTGACTAGAGTTTGGTTGGTACTCACTGTGATGAGCTGGAGGAGCCATTCTACCGGCGGGTGCAGCAGGGTCTGGAGATTTAAGATTAAGAGGAAATACTGTTAAGGACAGCGTTTGTCAACTGAAACCGGATAGGTACACATGTTACGATGACAGTTACAAAGTGTTGATTGAGGAGATTATGAAAGTGTTGTCATTGTGTATCGAGGGTGGTCAACTGGAGATGTAAAAAAAACAGTACCTTTGAGTACACCGAATGCATGCTGAATCGTTGTTACTCAAACAATAAAAGTGTTTTAAACGTGGTGGCGTTTCCAGTCATCATTTGGAGTGCGAACCCGTGGTTTTGCCGTATGATAGCATCTATAGTGAAGCACGCCATCTTATCTCGAACGCTGTGAGCTGTCTCCATTTTCTTTCCGGTGTGCCGTGTCTATATCATTCCGTGACCTTGTCACAAACATGTCGTGTTACAATCCCTCACAAACAAACAAGTGTTACTCATTGTCTTTCGCCCCGGAAAGTTCTTCCTTGGTCCTCTCAGGTGGGGGGGGGGGGGTTGCTTGGAGGGACAGACTGTAAAGAGAAGGAGGGAGAAGAAAGAAGGAGGACTCTCACTCCATCACACGTCTCTTCTCTTTAGTCGTCTGGCGGGCTGCGGCCTAAAGTCACTTTGCTGTGATGTGAGGAGGACAGACTGTCTGATGCTATGACGGCTGCACCAGGAGTGAGCCTGTATGTGTGTGTGTGTGTGTGTGTGTGTGTGTGTGTGTGTGTGTGTGTGTGTGTGTGTGCGTGTGTGTGTGTGCGTGTGTGTGTGTGTGTGTGTGTGTGTGTGTGTGTGTGTGTGACGTGTGTGTGTGTGTGTGTGTGTGTGTGGATGGAGGATATGTTTGTATTTTTCATATGTGTGTGTGTGTATGTAGGGACAGAGGGGGATTTGTGTGTTTGTTTGTCGGGTGGAGGAGTGTGTGTGAGGCCATGTCCAGACTAAGACGATTTTGGTTGTTTTAGGCAAAGTATTTGATCGTTTGCATCGTTCTGCCACACGGAACTGCGTTCTGGCAGCCTGAAGACGGTACTTTTTGATACCACTCTCCAGAGTGCGCAACTCTGAAGACGACTGGAGACGCCCCCCCCCGTTGTGCCACCATATTTACAAGCGATACGTCTTCTCCTGAACCGATGATGCGTTGGCCCACCTCTCCCTTACCCCTGCATGCGCAAACTCTCCAACCACCGTCAACAACAGATTGACATCTCCCTTAACAGTGTTACAGAACTTGATCGGGCTTTTACAGCTAAAGTAGTAGCCAAGCATACTGTTCCATAGCATACGCCTTCAGTTGATCATGACAAATCCTCTCTTACCTTGACGATTAAAAAGCTCCATAATTTAGTAAATAGTATTCCCATGGCATGGTGCTGGGCTGTAGCCAGCTAGCATTGATGCTATCTAATGCTAACAACATTAGCTAAATAGCTTACCAACTGAGGTAACATTAAATACAGACAACGTTTGCTACAATTACAGTGGTATCCTGAGGTAACGTTAAATACAGACAACGTTTGCTAGTCAAAAGGACTGGACACACACACGGACAAGTTAAACATCAATCAATTAATTTATTACAACACAGGTAGTTTGAGCTGCCTCCAACCGCACCGCGGGGCTATTATATTATATACGGCTTTGTACTCTCTCTCTCTCCTGCCGATTAAAATCCACAGCTCTTCCTCCTCCTCATCACCGGCTGCCTGTGAAGCTGCACTGGCGCCGCGGTGTGTGTCTCTCTGTTGAAAACTATAGCGTCAGTTCAAAACAAAAGCACAGAACCGGACACACAAGTTATCGAAAACAACGACCGACAACACTTCCGGTCGGTTTTCAAAATAAAAGAGCGAAAAACAGGAAAGACATTTATTTTGTAAATTTGTGCCACGCTTATTATCTTGAGACGTTTTCATTTTTACGGAAACCTTAAACCGAAACAAAAACAAAAACGACCAAAATCGTCTTAGTCTGGACATGGCCTCAGTGTGTGTGTGTGTTATGAGGGCAGGGGAATTGATGGGGGGTTTAAGGAGGACAGTCACTTCTGATTTGTGACAGGGACTTGGAGCTTCGGTGGCATACTGAACCGATGGTCTGACCACTACAAACACACTGTGTCTGGGCGCCGCCATATGACTTCTCCTCTCTTCTCTCTTTTTGTGCATTTTCATAGAGGGATGAAAAGCATCCCCCCCTATTCTGTGACTCTGTGAAAGGAGGCTTTAGTTCCTGGCTGTGGCCTTGCTTTGCCTGCTTCTGTCTGTTAATTGGATGAATCACAAAAGTGTCTCTCTCTCTCTCTCTCTCTCTCTCTCTCTCTCTCTCTCTCTCTCTCTCTCTCTCTCTCTCTCTCTCTCTCTCTCTCTCTTGCTCTCTCTTGCTCTCTCTCTCTCTCTCTCTCTCTCTCTCTCTCCCTATTGCTCTCTCTCTCTCTTGCTCTCTCTCTCTTGCTCTCTCTCTCTCCCTCTTTCTCTCGGGCTGACTGTCTAACTAGTTTGTTTTACCCTACTCTCTCACTATCTTGCTCTCTCGCTCTCTCTCTCTCTCTCTCTTTCCCTCTTGCTCTCTCTCTCTTGCTTTCTCTCTCTCTCTGAAACATAGGTTTTAGTTGTATTCCCAGGCTAATCAGTTCACATGTATAACTGTGATACGTGGGAACAAAGCACGTTTACTGTCTACCCAGCGGCCTATCTTTGAAAAGTCTGATAACTACATTTTAATGTAGAAATAGAAATATCTGAAAGTTTCCAAAACCAAATCTAGATTTGAAAGTAGAAATTTGGGAAATTCCAATCTAATAAATCAAATCATTGATTGATTTGGACACATCCCGATTCCCTAGCGGGGGTAAGATGGGGTGGATGGATGGAGAACTTGGGATGAAGACAGGGGTTGTGTTGTAATGTGTCTCAGTGACTGAAGGGGATTGGATTAACTGAAATTAAAGACAAACCAAAGAGGTCAGAGGTCACGTGAAGCACATTCCCATTAAAGTTCACTGACTCTGCCCAACCCTGCCCAACTCTGTCTACTGGGGTCTACTTTCTGGGTCTACTCAAGCATTAAATCTTATTAGATATAAGAACCTTCTCTCTCTCTCTCTCTCTCTCTCTCTCTCTCTCTCTCTCTCTCTCTCTCTCTCTCTCTCTCTCTCTCGCTGAAATTAGAAAAGTAACCGAGTAACAGTATTCAAAGTTACACTGTCAGTTACACTGACATCGGCCGTGGTGTGGTGGCTTTAATCCATGCATTGCCACGACCCGTGCATCATGGCCAATTAAAAGAGACTGAGTGTCTCGTCTAGTGAGTCCACTATAATATAATATCGACGTGACCCTGTATTTCAGTGTACGTGATTGGCTAGATAAAAGAAGGGTGGCAGGACAGTGAAGTGTTTCTCTCTGAATAGTCCATAAATTACTTCCACTGTGTTCTAGCCACAGCTCTGAGAGGCAGTCAGTCCTATAGAGCAGAGCTATACAACGCGCTGGTGGCCCTGAGTGAAGAGAAGAGAGGAGGAGGAGGAGGAGGAGGAGGAGGAGGAGGAGGAGAGAGGAGGAGGAGGAGAGAGGATGAGGAGGAGAGAGGAGGAGGAGGAGAGAGGAGGAGGAGGAGGAGGAGAGAGAGAGGAGGAGAGAGGAGGAGGAGGAGAGAGGAGGAAGGAGGAAGGGAGCGATTGTGTCCTTAAAGCAACACGGTTTGTCTGCAGAGGTGAGAGGCGACGTCTCTCAATACCTCCATCAGCCCTGGCAGAGAGAGGGAAGAATATCTCAAGGTTAAACTGCCAATAGATTCTACTAGATGTGTGAGCTGGAGGATATTTACAATGACACACAAGATACTTGGGCCCTAATGATACGGATAAGCGCTCAGTGAAGAAACCCAATCACATTGCAGAAAGAAAATCTAACATATGCTTATTAATTATATTATGGAACGGAATGTACAACATGACCCATAACAGCCCCCACACCTTCAACAGATCCATGCCTCGTTGTGTGAGCTCCTGGTATTGACAATGTCGATGTTACATTACCCTAGTACCACATGGCCGCTAATGGCCACCACAACCCAACGTGTAGATCAGCGGTTCTCAAACTACGGGTCGCGACCCAAAGTGGGGTCGTGGGTAGGTGACAGTGCATTGACAAAAACATTTATAAATAAAGAAAAATTTATATATATTATCTATTTCTTTTTTTACTGTTCTGGCAAGATATTTTAGCTAAATATGCCTCGTTTTATAAATGTGTATTGATAACATAGTGCTGTAATAAAATTCTCTTATAAATATGCATGATCAAGTTCAACAACGTGTGCTTTTATTTTGATATTCCTTAATTCCACGTTGAAATTACGTGATACATTAAGTGTGGGGTCGCCAAAAAGAATCCTAAATAAAATGGGGTCGTGGTATAAAAGAGTTTGAGATCCCCTGGTGTAGATAGATAGGTGTGAGAGCCAGCATATCGCCAGGGTTATCAAGTGAGCACCTCCCATCACTGGTGTTTCAACAAGACTCTTCCTCTTGGTTTACTTTGGCCCCCAGCGGACATTATTTCTCCTCAACCAGATCCACTGACTTCCTTTCAATGCTTCTTCCGACATATCCTTTTAGGCCTGTCCCCGACTAAGGATTTGTATAGTCGACTTTGATTGGCCAAAATTTGCCGAATGCAAAGAAAATAAAAATAATAATATAATAAAAATAATTTAAAATGTATCATTCCATTTGGGCTGTGGGGGGTGCTTAATGTCTGAAGCAGTTGACTGAAGGCTTCTTGTCCTCTGCGAAAGCATGTAATTGGTCCACTGATGGATACATATTTTTGATATTTGTCTAGTCTCTAGTGCAGGGGTGGCCAACCCGCGGCTTGCGAGCCGCATGTGGCTCTTTGCCCGCCAATGTGTGGCTCTTCCATAAAAAATAAAGATAAATCTATCTGAATCTAGGGACATCTATGGATCTCAGGGAATGTATTCCCAGTGTCAGAAATATTGTGTCTGTTACTAGGCTTGAGTAAATTGTAATGAACCAAAGAAGAATATCAATTATATTTAAAAAAAAAAAGTAATTAATTCTCTTTGACTGTGAATAACACCATGCTAGAATTTACCAGACCTGAAAAATCTAAGCAAATGAATAAAGGGAAGATGATTAAACAGAAGGTTTTGTAGATACAGTACTGAATTCTGCCATCTTTTTTATAATGTAAATTTCTCCACGATTTTTCATCATATTGCAACACCGTTTTTTGCTAGACGTTCACAGAAAGGTAGAGAAACGAACTGCGTTCTGTTTTATGGCAATAACATTCAGGTTTGTGGGAGATAATCCCAAAAATTATTGACAGGGGCTGGCGTGAGCTGGGTAGGGTAGTTTTTTGAAATTCGGAAGCCCTGAGTCTCTTCCTTTAAAAGACTACACTCACTTTTGGCTGCTCCACTTCCTCCTGTCAATATGCGCCAGTTTCCGACTCAATGCCCTGAGATTTCTATAATCTTATATTTCACTAATAACAGTTAAAATCATTGGTAAACAAACGTAATGCTGAAAATATACACTTTTACTGTGTATCTCGGGCTTAAGAGGTTAACCCGGTGAGGCCCAAATGAAAAAGACATTAGCAACTTCAGAGGCCAGAGGGTGGGACATAAACACATTTACTATCCAATAGCATTGTGAGGCTGAACAACAGGACCAATTGACTATACATGTGCTTAACATGATTTAAATAAACATTTACAGACTTTTCTTTTTTTAAATGGCTAAAAGTGATTTTGTAATTTTGCAACCGTGAGTCTCACATGGTACTTTTAACCCTGTGAGGCCCAAATAAAAAAGACATTAGCAACTTCAGATGCCAGAGGGTGAGACCTATAAACACATGAAGGGTGCCGTGACTGACAAAAAGGTTGAGAAACGCTGGTTCTATGGTGTGGCTCTTTGTGGTACCACAGTAATTTTTGTGGCTCTTAGTCTCTGACTGGTTGGCCACCCCTGCTCTAGTGTGTTCATTAGATGGGTGAAATCCTCTTTCAGTGCCTCTGTGCCCGTTTTCTTAGGCAGTTAGCCTCGCTGGTATGCCCGCCATTAGTGTTAGCCACGCTTCCCTATTGTTAGGTTTTAGTGAGTTTTTCCTTACCTTCGCGTGGGGTGTCTGGGAGTGCTTGCATTCTTTCATTTATTTGCATTTATTTTAAATTAGTTGGATCTTGTTCTGTTCTTGACTTATTGTTATGTTTCTTCTTGACTTGTTTAAAGAAGACGTGTACGGCCCATGGGGACATTAACGTGTGTTGTTGGGCCTTACAAATAAATTTGATTTGATTTGATTCTAGGCCTCTTTGCTTTTGGAAATAATGACCCCCCCCCCCCCCCCCCAAAAGCGTATTTTTTCCTTTTGCATTCGACTAAGTCGATTCAATGCAGTCGATTACGACTCCTTTCGATCGATTAGTCGACTATTCGACTAGTCGAGGTCAGCCCTATATCCTTTACAACCTTTCGCAAACTCCGCCACGGACCCCCAACTGTCTCGATAGTGATATAGTCTACCGTGCTGAACCCTCTGCATCCTACTTTACTGGACAAACCCTATATCTTTCCATCCTGGCTGTTCAGTTTCTGCTGCCAGATCTGCATACTGTCTCTAAGCTTTTTCCTTTCATACGCCTCTTCCACTGAATGCTCTATAAAACAAACTATCCGCTGACATGTAGACATTAACACTAGGTCTGGCCTCAAATTAGGGCTAACTGTTTCTCACGGAACAACGTGTTTCCCTCCCAGATCTATCTGCATCTTCCAATCATTATAGCTTCCTTTAGTTGGCCTGACTCATGCCTGCCTAAAAGCCTACCTCCTTTACTTTCCTCACAGACAAATTGAATGGCTGCACTCTCCACCTGTTACCATCCTGAATTCACCTGCACTGTTCTGCTTTCAATTCCTGCCACTAAGCTTTTCAAAAACCTGGTTATGTCGCCATGTATACTGACCTTGTGAAAGACTAGTCTTACAGCCTGACATGACAACGTTGTCGTCTTTGAACACAGTGTACACGACGGGTCCCCATCTACCCATTGTTTAGATTCTGTGGTGATGGCAGCACATCATAAATAGCCCCTTTATTAGGAATTGTATACGATTTCCCACTGTCCCTGTGACCACAGCCTTTGTACACCTCACTACTTCCTCTTGTCGATCGACCTGCTCCACTATCAGCTTCCTCCTTTCTGTAGGACCTGCTTTGCTTGTCAAGAGCCAATCACGCAGTCGTTCAGTATTGACATTACTAAATGAGATGTCATGCTAAATGTCATGTTCTACAGTGGGACTTACTACTATAATACCTAATAAAACAAGTTATTAGAATAACAAAAGCCTACTTTGCTGGAACAATTCATTTGGCATGTATACAGTATGTGTGTGTGTGTGTGTGTGTGTGTGTGTGTGTGTGTGTGTGTGTGTGTGTGTGTGTGTGTGTGTGTGTGTGTGTGTGCTTGTGTGCTGAGGCTGCCTCACTAAGCCATTTCTCCACGCATTTATTTAGTGTTCTAGCAATAAACCAACCAACAATAAATAATATCATAGAGAAGGAGACAGTATATGGCATATTAATACAGTATATTCCACTATACAGTAGCTATATCCACGGCGATCAGTTTAGTTCTTATTTATTGAGTTTGTAGTGTGTGTGTGTAATGCTCACGTGCCTCATTGAGTCAGGACTATAAATGCAAAACGTAATTGTTAATGATACAAATATTGTCGTATTTATTATCATTATAATTATTGAATTCCACTGATGTCTGTAGTATCGGAAATCCCCAATGACTTGTCCCAGAGAAAGCTGTTGAAAACACGGGCGCACACCGGTCTGTCCGACTTATGACTAGGGGTGGGACGATACACCGATCCAGATCGATATATCGATCTATTATCAATTATCAAATAGGATCGATGCAACGTAAAAAGATCGATTCATATTGCGATACTCTTATTTTGAAAATCCCCTGGCGAGCATATCCGCTCGGCCCCAACAACAACAGTAGCTCAGCGTGTGTAGACGTTAGACAGCATTGCTTCAGAGTCCGCCTATTTTGCAACCCGAAATAAGTGCCTGTTGTTTTTTTTCCACAACGGGTCAAATGCATCCAACATGCTTTGCATCCTCGCCATTCCTTTATGCCCACGGCCGAAATTAACAAATTAACATACAGAAATTAACATTGCGTTAGCGTAAGATAACTAAGCTAAGCTGATCAGAGCCATATAGAGAGAACAGCAGAGGTCCATTAGGGACTGGGGAAGGGGGGGGGGGCATTATCTCTGTGTGTCTGCGTTTGGAAAGAGGGGTTTTAGGTTGCGTGTTGTGAGTTCCAAAAAATTTAACTTAAAGTTTAAAGCTCAATTTATCAAAACGTGGCACTTTACAGTGAACAGGAGGTATATTTGTATTAAAAACAATAAATAGTTTTTCATTTAAATGTCTGGAAGAGCTCAAAAATAAAAATGTCAAATGATATTTCTGTTGCCTTTTTTGGGTTGATCTAAATGTTACTGAATGGGCATATAATATCGTCTCATATTGATCGCAGGCACCTGAATCATCGAATCGTATCGTGGCAGACTTTGTGATATCGACAAATATCGTATCGTTGTCCAAATAATCGATATCGTATCGTATCGTGATGAAACTGGTGATTCCCACCCCTACTTACGACTACCTTTTCGAGTTCGTAAATCGAGAATTAATAAAGAATTTACAATACGAAGCTGCTTGAGAATGCAGAATAAGTACGTAAATCGAGTTACGAAGGAATTCCTTGGTAACTTTCACGTATGTCCGTTCGAGAATGAGGACCAAGAGCTGCCTTTGCTTCCAGTACCTCCTGTCTTGGGTTCCATCACGCTCAACAACAGATGCTGTCAGACATCCAACTACAACTACTAGGAACCTAAAAAGGACAATAATACTACCTTATGCATACTGCACCTTATGTGAATAATACTGTATATTTCAGTTAGTTAGTTAGTTAATTATATTGATTTGTTATATTGTTTACACTGCTTGTACTACCTGTACCTCCCCTCCCCCATGCTGCTATGCTGCCTGAATTTCCCCAAGGGGATCAATAAAGGAATATCTTATCTTATCTTATCTTATTTCCTCCACTCTCCCACTTCTGGCCACTTCTACCTTCACATCCAGGTTTCTTCTCCTCTGCGCTTTACCGCCCTTTATTTTCCTTGGCTTAAAGGGAAGCTGAAGCAAAGTGAAAGTGCTCAGCTGGATGGGGCCCGGGACCCTTTATTTCTGTGTGGAGTACGGGGGAGATCTCAGCAGTTGTCACTCCGTCCCCCTCGTCCCTCGTTTGTCCGCGAGAGGTGTGTTTGACCAAGTGGACGCGGGAGAGGGACACTGTGGATTTATCTGATCTTACAAGCCATCAGGTTGAGCAGAGCTTCGCTAAACATGACCTGAAGTGTGCCGGCCCCCGAGCAAACGCTGCTGTCTCCTTGGCCAACCGGAGCTGTCATCTCCCGGGACGGCCAATGGGAGCTGACAGCCACCACGGCGGCCCCAAAACAAATCACCGCTGCGTTTCGGTAACACTCTGCGTCCCCGCGATTTAGCCCTCGCAGAGACAAGAGCAGGAGCTCGCCAGCGCTTTGGCTAACTCGCTGCCTGCGTGCGTGTGTGTGCGCACCATATGTGTGCTTGCGTGCTCGCGCGCGCGTCTGTTTGTGTGTGTGTTTGCACGCGCTGATTGGCACATGTATGGTTTCTCTTTGTCTCTCCCAACCTCATTCACTCTAATCGTTACGGTATGTCAGCGTTGCGATACAGGCATCTCCCTTTGTCTCTCTCTCATCTGCCTCACTCCTCCATCCCTCTCTCTGCCTCTTCTGTGTGTGTGTGTGTGTGTGTGTGTGTGTGTGTGTGTGTGTGTGTGTGTGTGTGTGTGTGTGTGTGTGTGTGTGTGTGTGTGTGTGTGTGTGTGTGTGTGTGTGTGTGTGTGTGTACATGTGCAACATGTAGTCTCTAGTCTCTGGTCTCTAACTTACAGCTGCTCTGGGCACCTTGCAAGAGGGCGGGTGATCCGCGGTCGAATGCGCTCCGATACGTCCTTTCTCGACACTGAAACCTTCAGTCTTGTGCTGCACGTCTGAGAATCAGCTGTTTTCATACCTTATTGATTCCGTTCCGAATTGTTTTCGTCTGCCATGTTGTAGTTTTCTCTGTTGCTCTGACCTCATGAGTGTGGTGATCGATGGCCGACTGAGGTGCGGCCCTTTCCCCCGACAACTTCCCTGATTGGACGGAAGCTTCCAGAAGGCATCACTTAGTATCGGGGCTATGGCGGTTACTGAGAGTCATTACCATCATTACTCATTAGCCTTCACATTACCATTGTGGAGGAGTCCCTTTTGGATTGCCACAAACAATAGCTTAAATCTTACACCTAGATGAGAGACAAGGGGCTACAGCCCCACCCCTCTCCATTCGTATGCTCAGTGTCCCCTTCTGTCCCTCAGTGTCTCCCAGCTGCCACCATGAGAGCACTCCTCTTTAGCCAAAACTCATTTAGATTAGATTAGATTCAAATGTATTGTCATCATTATACAGCACAAGTACAGTACAGCAAAAGGAAGTTTGGCATCCAACCAGTGCAACAGCAATATACAATGTACAGGTGGTTAAACTGGGTGCAAAATATACAGATTAGTAAGATAAGATAAGATAGGATAATCTTTTATTGATCCCGTTGGGGAAATTCGGGTGTCAAAGCAGCATGGGGGGGGGGGGGGGGGGGGGGTACAGGGTGGAGGATGCATAGCTAACGCCTCTCCCACGAAGCTTGAAATCCAAGAACTGAGGCTGTAATTGTTTGCGGCGTTGTCGCCGTGATAAATCTTGGCCGCCTGAGAACTAGAGACGTACGTCGTCACGGTATCTTTCATCTACTTTTACATGAGGTGGCTTCCATTTCATTGCAGCACAGTGTATGAACACTTGTGAACCAGAACCCTGTGAAATCAGAGTATTATTGTCACTGTGGTGTCTCCCGTTCACTGTCAGTGGATCCGTTTCCTCACATCATCGCCAGCGCCATCCGGAAGCCTGCGGCTCTTTTGTCTTCTGCTTTGGGAGAGACGTCGTGTCGGCGCTCAACGTACCTCCAGCGTCCGGGAGCAGAGGAATTCAATTCTGCTTTTGGAGTGCGTGTTGTTCTTTCCTCCTCAGTGTCCATCCAACATTCACAGTCAAGAGAGACCTAATGGACGCTCTGTTTATTGGTAATCATTTGAACAGGAAAGTGGTCCGAACACTGAGGTGCTTTTCTCTCCTCTCGCACTGTTTTGTGAAACAGTTATGTTTAATCACAGCCCATGTTAATGGGGTTACTCTCACACACACACACACACACACACACACACACACACACACACACACACACACACACACACACACACACACACACACACACACACACACACACACACACACACACACACACACACACACACACACACACACACACACACACACACACACACACACACACACACACACACACACAGACATGTACATGCTCAAACACACACACACAACCACACAGTTTTTTAAATGAGCCTGCCACAGCATGCACTCATAATGTTTCCTTTTTTGTTACAGGGCTGTTTTTAGACATCAAACTGCAGCAGTTGAAATGCGTTTTTCTATTGATGTTATTGTTACATTACTTACAGACATTACTACAGTAGAGTTTTTTTTATTTTTAATTTTATTATCTTTTTCACCCTTCTTTTTCCGTTTTTCTCCCATCCCAATGTGTCGTTATGCCAATTCCCAATCCCCTTCCTGGTCGTTGCGCACTCTACCCCCTACCGTCGGTCTGGGAGGGCGGAGACTATCACATGCTTCCTCCGACACATGTGTAGCCAGCCCACCGCTTCTTTTCACCTGGCAGCGCGGACTCTCACTGGGAGAGTGTAACGTGTGGAAGGGTCACACTACCTCTCCCAGATCCTACCCTCGCTGTGCAGGCGCCCCCGACCGAACTGTAGGAGTCGCTGTTTACAACGACCAGGACCTACCCACGCCGGCTTCCCACCCGCTAACACTACCAATTGTGTTAGTATGGACGGTCGGCCAAGCCGGAGGCACCACGGCCGGATTCGATCCCACTGGCTCTGTGGTGGTAGACAGGCGCTTAGTCCGCTGCGCTACCCGGCCGCCCACAGTAGAGTGTTTTTCTACTGATGTTATTGTTACATTACTTAAAGACATTACTACAGTAGAGTATATCTTGAAATACGTACTTCAGCTTGATTCACTTACCCCTTAACGCAGAAAGGGGAACTTCATCCCAAGCCATTGTTCATAACCGTCGACCATGAGCCGTTTCACGTTGACATGAGCAGAAGCGTTTACATGTCTTACCCAGAATTATCTCATAGGTCTTGTTGCCCAGTGGTGGGTTTGAAACAGCTTGTGATGGTTTAGGTGTGAGCAGCTTGGGAGAATTGGCTTTGCGTGGAACAACACAATGAATTCTCATCCCCCTGTGTCACGTTCTCATGCTTGTCCCACAGCCTGTGTGTGTGTGGTGTGGTGTGTGTGTGTGTGTGTGTGTGTGTGTGTGTGTGTGTGTGTGTGTGTGTGTGTGTGTGTGTGTGTGTGTGTGTGTGTGTGTGTGTGTGTGTGTGTGTGTGTGTGTGTGTGTGTGTGTGTGTGTGTGTGTTCTTCATGCTCAGACACCTTTAGGAGCGTGTTCTTCACACACTGTGTATGACCCTCAGCGCTGCCCGTAGTCTCCCTGTTTAACTGTATATGTTTAACTGTGTATGGCCCTCAGCGCTACCCGTAGTCTCCATGTTTAACTGTGTATGGCCCTCAGCGCTACCCGTAGTCTCCCTGTTTAACTGTGTATGTTTAACTGTGTATGGCCCTCAGCGCTACCCGTAGTCTCCCTGTTTAACTGTGTATGTTTAACTGTGTATGGCCCTCAGCGCTACCCGTAGTCTCTGTGGTTAACTCTTTAATATTGGACCTAAAACTAACTTTATACACTAACCATAACCGTTTAGCAACCTTAAAGTGTATAGGTGAAAAGCCTTGTCTAGTATCAAATAATCCAAATCTAAATGGTTTGGCAGAACATGTTATATTGTGTTACGTTATCATAATTAGACTACAAACCCAGTTACCTGAGACTGTCTTTAACCATTGGAAATATGATAGTGATTGTAATTAGGGATGTCCGATATTATCGGCCTACCAATATTATCGGCTGATATTGGCATTAAAATGTGATATCGGAAATTATCTGTATCGGTTTTCAAAAAAGAACAATATGTATATATATATTTCTTTTTTTTTAACATTTATTTAACCTTTATTTACCCAGGCAAGCAAGTAAGAACAAATTATGATTTAATTTATTGTCAAAAGTATGCATAATGTTGTGTTAATTCCACGACAAGAGATATGTAATGTTAATTACCTGAAATTATTCAGTTTTTTGGGGGGGAAACCCTGCATATATCGGTATCGGTTGATATCGGTTGATATCGGTATTGGATATTAAGAGTTGGACAATATCGGTATATCAGTATCGGTAAAAAAGCCAATATCGAACATCCCTAATTGTAATTAATTAGCCTCAAAAACGAAGAAAACAATGTTGCCAGAAATAATATTCAACCATCATGTAATTATGGAGATTATCTCCACCTGTCCTCCAATTAGTTATTTCCCGAATGAAATTCTAAGCTGTAATAACATGGGATTCAATATGGTTCTCTCTCCCACCATGTCTTGTTTTTCCATTTAAGATGGTGTCCAGTAGGGCTGCTCGATTATGTTAAAAAACCATAATCACGATTATTTAAATTGATATTGAAATCAGGATTATTAAATACGATTACTCATTGATTTGAGAACATCATATGACGACGACTGAATATGTTTTACCTTTCTTCTCAACCAAAGGCTGCCTTTCTGTTACCAAAGATGTTTCTGTATAAGTGTAGAAACACACCGTGGCTCCCTCCTCCCTCTCAACGTGAGCTGAAACGGGGGAGGAGGACCGCTGTGAAGGAGGAAGGGTGCGCTGCATTTACAACACAAGACCAAATGAGCAACACGGCATTCAGCACAATAATTGTTTCATCTCGATTATCTTGTTATCGTGATCGTGGGAATCCATTTCCAAAATCGTAATTGAAATTGAAACTCGATGAATCGCCCCCAGACCTAGTGTCCAGGTGAATGAAGCAAACTGTTTGGGTTATTGATGATAGCCGGGATATTGCATCTTTATAGTACATTGAAATATGTTATGACATCAGTTCTTAATCCCTACGGTCTGCTCTGTCCCTTTGTGTCTCTCAGTAGAGAGCTTGGAGGAGAGGCTACCGGTCAGCTACCCAGATGAACAACAGGAAGGAGGAAATGGAGATCTCCTCTCACTACCGTCAGCTGCTCAGGGAGCTCAATGAGCAGAGGCAGCATGGCATCCTCTGTGACGCCTGTGTCATCGTCGACGGGAAGATCTTCAAGGCCCACAAGAACGTTCTCCTGGGCTCCTCGCGCTACTTCAAGACCCTCTACTGTCAGGTGAGAGACTGATCCACATAGTGACTGTCGGGTGAGAGACTGATCCACATAGTGACTGTCAGGTGAGAGACTGATCCACATAGTGACTGTCAGCTGAAGAACTGATCCACATAGTGACTGTCAGCTGAAGAACTGATCCACATAGTGACTGTCAGGTGAAGAACTGATCCACATAGTGACTGTCAGCTGAAGGACTGATCCACATAGTGACTGTCAGCTGAAGGACTGATCCACATAGTGACTGTCAGCTGAAGAACTGATCCACATATATAGTGACTGTCAGGTGAAGAACTGATCCACATAGTGACTGTCAGGTGAAGAACTGATCCACATAGTGACTGTCAGGTGGACTGGTGGTGGGATGTGGCTCTTTGAGAGAACTGTGTTTTGTGTGTGTGTGTGTGTGTGTGTGTGTGTGTGTGTGTGTGTGTGTGTGTGTGTGTGTGTGTGTGTGTGTGTGTGTGTGTATTCTCTTGATTTGTCAACAACAATCAGGTTTACAGGTTTACCATCACAAATGCTCATCTCATTCTCGTGTTGCAGGTCAAGAAAGGGTCGGAGCCTCACCACCAAACCACCGTCACTCACCTGGACATTGTCACAGCGACAGGCTTCAAAGCCATCTTGGACTTCATGTACTCGGCCCACCTGGGTCTCACCAGCAAGAATGTGATCGAGGTGATGTCGGCCGCCAGCTACCTGCAGATGACGGACATCGTCCAGGCCTGCCACGGCTTCATCAAGGCTGCGCTGGACATCAGCATCCGCTCCGAGATGGCCGACGAACTGGGCGACTTTGAGATGGGAGCCGCGGCCGGCATAGGGGGAGGAGCGGGAGGCGGAGGAGGAGGAGGCGGAGGAGGAGGAGGAGGAGGCATGGTAGGAGGGGGTGCCGGAGGGGTAGGAGGAGGAGCGATAGTGGGCATGGCGTCTGAAGCCCTGGCCTCCATCATGTCCGGCCGCAGCACCTCGCCGTGGCTCGGCCGCCGCACCAGTCCCGCCAACTCCTCCGGGGACTCGGCCATCGCCAGCTGCCACGAGGGCGGCAGCACCTACGGCAAGGAGGACCAGGAGCCCCCCAAGAGCCACGAGAGCCAGGAGGACGGCTGCCACGACTCCCAGCCCGCCTGGCCGCACGACTACAAGCCCGTCACCGTCAAAGAAGAACAGGTGTCCCCCGCTTCCTCCTCTCACCCCCGGGACGCCCCCAGGGGGGCGGCCCAGAGCCAGGGGGAGCAGGGGGGGAGAGGAGGAGGAACGGGAGGAGGAGGAGCAGGAGGAGTGGGAGGAGGAGAGGGGCCCTGGCAGCCCTCGGGGTCGGGCCGGAGGAAGAACAGGAAGAACAAGGACACGGTCAGGCACATCACCCAGCAGGCCGAGGGCAGCGGGGACAGAGAGAGAGACAGGGACAGTCACCCCGGGTCTCCTCTGCCCTCCATGCTGAATGTAGCCGGATGGAACTACGCCGGTCAGGACATCCCAGGTAGGCCTGTTGTGTGTTTCAGTCTTCAGTCTCTTGCATGGCATCCTGCTGCATTAGATAATAGAGATGTACAGTCAGTCAGCCCAAACCTCCCGGGACCCTCTGTTTTATCCGTGCGGATTTGGGTCAAGAATTTGGAGTGTGCGCCGGGAACGGCTTCACGGTCCAACTACACTTGTTCAACGAGTAGCGGCGCAGAGTAGAAGAGTCTAGAGACTGTTACAGTAGAGTCTAGAGACTGTTACAGTAGAGTCTAGAGACTGTTACAGTAGAGTCTAGAGACTGTCACAGTAGAGTCTAGAGACTGTTACAGTAGAGTCTAGAGACTGTTACAGTAGAGTCTAGAGACTGTTACAGTAGAGTCTAGAGACCGTTACAGTAGAGTCTCGAGACCGTTACAGTAGAGTCTCGAGACCGTTACAGTAGAGTCTCGAGACCGTTACAGTAGAGTCTGTTACAGTAGAGTCTAGAGACCGCTACAGTAGAGTCTCGAGACCGTTACAGTAGAGTCTCGAGACCGTTACAGTAGAGTCTAGAGACCGTTACAGTAGAGTCTAGAGACTGTCACAGTAGAGTCTAGAGACTGTTACAGTAGAGTCTAGAGACCATTACAGTAGAGTCTAGAGACCGTTACAGTAGAGTCTAGAGACTGTTACAGTAGAGTCTAGAGACCGTTACAGTAGAGTCTAGAGACTGTTACAGTAGAGTCTAGAGACCATTACAGTAGAGTCTAGAGACCGTTACAGTAGAGTCTAGAGACTGTTACAGTAGAGTCTAGAGACCGTTACAGTAGAGTCTCGAGGCTGTTACAGTAGAGTCTCGAGACCGTTACAGTAGAGTCTAGAGACCGTTACAGTAGAGTCTAGAGACCGTTACAGTATAGTCTAGAGACTGTTACAGTAGAGTCTAGAGACCGTTACAGTAGAGTCTCGAGACCGTTACAGTAGAGTCTAGAGACTGTTACAGTAGAGTCTCGAGACCGTTACAGTAGAGTCTCGAGACCGTTACAGTAGAGTCTAGAGACTGTTACAGTAGAGTCTAGAGACTGTTACAGTAGAGTCTAGAGACGGTTACAGTAGTCTAGAGACTGTTACAGTAGAGTCTCGAGACCGTTACAGTAGAGTCTAGAGACTGTTACAGTAGAGTCTCGAGACCGTTACAGTAGAGTCTAGAGACTGTTACAGTAGAGTCTCGAGACCGTTACAGTATAGTCTAGAGACTGTCACAGTAGAGTCTAGAGACTGTTACAGTAGAGTCTAGAGACTGTCACAGTAGAGTCTAGAGACTGTTACAGTAGAGTCTCGAGACCGTTACAGTAGAGTCTCGAGACCATTACACATTTGAGGCTCCAGGTCTGGTTCACATCACTGCTTATTCAAGTTCAAGTTCAAGTTTCTTTATTAGTTGTCATACAGAAGTACAGAATACTTTTATACAAAATGCTTCTTTCTGTTACGCTCCAGAGACTGTGCTAGACAAAAATAGATAAGTATAAAATAAAATAAGTATAGCAAGTAAAAAATTGAAGTCACGTACGTAGACACAAGTGTTCAGTATGTACATATGTACAATGTTCAATGCAGAGTAGAAGTAACTGAGTTACCATACAGTATACTATACAATATACTAATATACAATACTATATAGTGCAAAGCAGAAATGGGATGAGGTACAATTTAGGTACAATTTACAGTAAGGTGTAATGAGGTATGGGTTGTAGTGCAAATTCTTTACCAATAAATATAAAGTGTGTTTAGGTGTTCTAAAGTGTGAAGAGTGGGTGCTGCAGTGAGTTGTTTGTTTAAAGTGAGTGTGTGCGTGTGGATGTGTGTGCTGTGAGTGCATTTGATGGTTGTTACATAGTGTTATTGTTCGTTGAGCATCCTGATGGCCTGGGGATAGAAGCTATTCCCACGATAAGCCGTCAGACCTGCACGTCACAGCGGCATAACATTCCTGACAGATGTTCATGGCGTTCCAAGCATTCTGCTCGATGAAGTGGTATCGATCCTGTGGCTGTGAATGTGAATGTATATGCACCGTTTACCAATGTCGTTCCTTAGTCCGTTAACTGCGGTGAGTGTGGCGCTTCAACACCGAATCATACCTTGTGTGAATGATATCGCGTTGCGTGCTATTGCTGGAATGTCCTCGTTGATGTTGATATCCATTTTGGCTCGACACTCTCATGAGGCGTTTTCAAGAATACACACAGATGCATGTTTCACATTTTAAATCAGCCTTGGCGTCACATTGCACAGTTATTTCAGTCATCCGAACACTTGGTTCCTGGTTCCATTCCAGTGGAGTCCAGATTAGCCGGTTTCTACTGTAAGGCAGTAGAGTAGGCCGCCTGTTGAAGATGATTATCTCAAATCTTGGAGGTGTGAGGTGAAGCCCAGGGTGAATGTAGATGGATAATAAAGTCCGCTTACTGCAGTTTATGTAACACACACCCACCCACCCACAGACACACACACACACACACACACACACATGCACACTTATTTGGAGAAAGCCTCTCTTCATCTTGTGCCTTACAGAAGTGTTTAGTGAATTCCTGAACACTAAACGTAATACATTAAAAACACTCCTACCTGTGAGTGTGTGTGTGTGTGTGTGTGTGTGTGTGTGTGTGTGTGTGTGTGTGTGTGTGTGTGTGTGCGCGCACGTGCATGTGAGCACACACGCCTCAGGGCCCAAGGCGTCGATAGGTAGATCATTAAAAGTGAGGGAAGCTAATCCTGGGCGCATTAAGGGAGTTGGCTGTGAAATGGGCACACACGTCGCGTAGCTAAAGAAAACAGGATAATTGAATTGACCTGGGTCACCGCACGGATTACCAGCACGTCCTCGCCATCCCAAACTCCTCCCCCTCTCTGGGGTTTAGGGAAGGACCTCTAGAAAGGGCGAGAGGAGGGGAAGGGGGGGGGGGTGGAGCGAGACTGGGGAGTACTGGATGAGAGAGCGAGAGAGGGAGAGGGAGAGCGAGAGAGAGAGGATGGTGAGATCCGCACAGGCTTATATGAGTTTGGCTGCTTAACTCTGAAGTGTCCTAAGTCCCGGATATAGTGACCTGCTCTCCAGCTTCATTATAGTACAACCTGTCTCCTTAAGTTACTGTTAAGAACACACACACACACACACACACACACACACACACACACACACACACACACACACACACACACACACTCACGCACACACACACACACACACACACTCACACGCACCGCAGCACATGCACACACACACAGACACATACACACTCACTCACACACGTGCACCACACACACACACACACACACACACACACACACACACACACACACACACACACACACACACACACACACACACACACACACACACACACACACACACACACACACACACACACACACACACACACACACACACACACACACACACACACACACACACACACACACACACACACACACACACACAGGGAGCCCTCATGAATGGTACCATTCTAGCTAGCGGCCAGCTCTATGGTATTGTGATATGGTAAGGCGGCAGAGTTTTGGCCTGGCTGTGGTTAAAGCGACGGCACCATTAACGAGGAAGTGTTTTCTCACCGTTAGCCTAAAGGTTAGAGAAGTGTAGTGTTGCTGCCGGTGTAGACTGACCCGGTGTTCGCCAGGAGCTGCCACTTATACCTGTTCCTAACTGGGCCATTCTTCTCATTGATGAGAAGAATGGGGGAAAGAGGAAATGAGATTCTTTGTGTGTCGTGTAATTGACCTATCTCAAACCCTGCCCTCTTTTTCCTCGATCCTCCAATCACAGCCGTCGCTTTCCGTCTGACAAACTTTGGGGGGGGGGGGCTATTTCCACTGGGCTGACCCGTGCCATTGAGCCGTTGATATATATATATTGTGTTACATCGTGATGCCTGAGAGTTGGTGGCTGCGTTATGGTTAGGAGCGTGTCGTAAACCCCCCTGCCTGTCATGCGTTGGCTGTCATGTGTTGGTATGTGTGTGTGTGTGTGTGTGTGCGTGTGTGTATTCAGTCAGTTTGCTGGAGGTGGGGTCTGTGTGTGTGTGTGTTTAGGGAAGGGTTTGGGGATCGCTGAACAGGTTAGACAAGCTCACTATTTGTAGGGGAGGACTCTGAGCTTTGTAGGGAGGGTGGGGGTTGCTTGGTGTGTGATAAAATAAGAAGGGGGGAGGGGCTTAAGTGATGGGGTGGGTGGGGGTGTTATGCCACCCTCTCTGCTCTGTGGTTTCCATGACGCTGACTGGTTGGGATAAGGGAGAGAAGGGCACCTCCATTTGAGATTATCTTAATTGCTTCATTCCTTATTGATGGAAAGTGCCTAAACACACCCCCCATTCACCCTCTGTGTGTGTGTGTGCCTCCTACAGTGTCTGTTGCCTTTGTGTGTGTGTGTGTGTGTGTGTGTGTTGTGTGTGTGTGTGTGTGTGTGTGTGTGTGTGTGTGTGTGTGTGTGTGTGTGTGTTGTGTGTGTGTTGTGTGTGTGTGTGTGTGTATTATGTCTGAGCTTCACTGGGTCTACAAGACAGACTAGGTCATGTGTGTGTGGTGTGTGTGTGTGTGTGTGTTGTTGTGTGTGTGTGCGTGTAACATTACTTAAAATGTTAGAACTGTAGTTTTATAAAATAATAACTGAAGCCCTTTGATCTTGATCATCTTGGATATCAACAGATCAAACCATTTGAGATATCCAATCTGCTTCCTGAAAACATTGCATCATCCACTCGGGTTACCCTGATTGGCCCATCAGTCAGTCCATCAGTTGTTGTAAAGGATATCAGCTATAATAATAATGCAGGACTTTCAGAAGTCTTTTATTCGGCATGCAGGACACACATGCAATGGGCGGTGCGGCACACACACACAGGAACACACATACACATGCATTTTTTTGGGTCGCCGATGCGATTGAGTCTCTGCGCTTGACCCATCCTGTCGTCCTTACCCCCAAGGGCAGCCGGAGCAGATAGGGCGTCGGCAAGGTACCGCGCCCCGGGGACCAATCCAAGTGCTCCTGCCCGTCTTCAAGCGATCTGTTTGTGCATGTTTTCCATTGGGTTTTTCTTATCGGGGGGGGGAAACCTTGCGAGCACAGGGAGAACATGCAAACTCCACACAGAAAGGCCTGGGAGAGGCGGCCGGGTAGCGCAGCGGACTACGCGTCTGTCTACCACCACATAGACACTGGTATCGAATCCGGCTGTCAGCGGTACCTCCGGCTTGGTCGGTCGTCATACTGACACAATTGGCAGTGTCAGCGGGAGGGAAGCCGGTGGGTGGTATCCTGGTCATTGTAAACAGCGACTCCTACAGGTCGGTCAGGGCGCCTGCACAGCAAGGGAAGGAACTGGTGAAGGTAGTGTGATCCTCCCACGCGTTACACTTCACCAATGAGAGCCCGCGCTGTCAGGTGAAAGAGGCTGCTGGCTGTCTCCTATGTATCGGAGGAAGCATCTGATAGACTTCAGGGCTCCTAGACCGGCAAGTAGGGGGAAATGCGTGCAACGACCAGGAAGGGGAGGGGGGAATTGGCATAACGACTAAATTGGGATGGGAGAAAAATACAGAGAAATAGGAGGAGAAAAAGTGGATACAAAAAAAGAAAGGCCTGGGAGATACCCCACCTGGGTACCTGGCAATGCGGAAACCTGGTCCCCAAGCGAGTATCGAACCCTGGACCTTCTTGCTGTGAGGCGACAGTGTTAACCACTACACCACCGTGCCGCAGCTACTTGAGCTACTCCACAAACAAATAATGAAACTGGTTTACTACAATGTAGTTAATTTCAGTGGTTCTCAAACACATCCAACTGTGACAATGTATTTTATCACCTGCTAGCCAATGTTAGTCTCCCATAGCAACCAATTACACCCATCCCATGAATTAATTTACATTTGTGTTGATATTAACCTGACGTCTCCTTTTGACGTACTGAGAGTTGGTTGTGCCCAGAGAGGGTGCACTAAAACAGTCATAACAAATCAAATGACACACCTGAAGTTGAGAGAAAACGACACTCCGGACATTCGACAATAAACTTGTTTCTGTCTGAACTAACATGACAGCGCGGTATTAACGCTGCACCATTCACACGGAGAGGCCGCGTGCCGGTGTTGACACAAACAGCTGCAGGAATTAGGCCCTGTTTTCTTTAGGTCCCTTTCCTTAGCAAACATCTGCTGTGTTCACTTGATGTCATTACTAAGGCCACTGAGCAGTCAACTTCCCCTCTTCTCTTTTTCTTTGTCTCCCTCTCTCTCTCTCTCTCTTCTCTCCCTCTCTCTCCCTCTTTCTCTCTCTCTCTCCCTCTTTCTCTCTCTCTCTCTCTCTCTCTCTCTCTCTCTCTCTCTTTCTCTCTCTCTCTCTCTCTCTCTCTCTCTCTCTCTCTCTCTCTCTCTCTCTCTCTCTTCTCTCGCTCTCTCTTTCTCTCTCTCTCATACTTCAGCTCACTCTCTCTACCCTGCTCTCTCCCATCGGCTGGGTATTTTGAAACCTTCATCGCAAGATCTGTGAAGAAATCAATTCGTTAAACTTGCGTATTGATTTGACTGATACAACCTAATATCTAGCCTGAGGCTACCTAATACCTATGCAGGCACAATCATTGAATTGGGGATAAACAGGGGGTGAGGAGGTAGGCAGAGGAGGACTGGACAGTCTTTTTAACACACACACACACCTGTTCACCCAAAACACACACAAAGAAAACATATGTTCCCTTACCTGGACCACTATCAATCCGTTTGTAGTTAATTTAGAGTTGCCCAGTACAATGGAGCTCAATGGGTCTTCTTTTGTGGCACTCAAAACGCTAAAAACTACACACAATAATCCAGAGACCCTCTTGGGAAAAATGTTCTATGGAAGTGGCCCACATCCGTCACAATAGTTCATCTTGATGAACCGTGTTGTGATTTCTCGAAAGAGACGTGCTGTTGAGTTTTTTAAATGTTTGAGCATCACTAAAGAAGGGCCATTAAGCTCCATTGCATTGGGCTGGTGACAGACATCTCTGTGGCTGAGGAGGTAGAGCAGTCACCTGGTAATCGGATGGTTCCCGGTTCGATTCCTGCTCCTCCCGGCAGCACGCCAAAGTGTCCTTAAGCAAGAGACTGAACCCCTAACTGCTCCCAATGAGCAGGTTGGCACCTTGCATGGTTGCCTTTGCCATCAGTGCGTGAATGTGTGAATGAATGTGAGGCAAAAGTTGTAAAGCGCTTTGGATAAAAGTGCGATATAAATGCAGTCCATTTACCATCTCCAAACCTCTGCAAATCACACCAACACTATCATGATGGATAGATAAGGGAACAATGTGTTTTTTTGGTGTTTTGGTCGAACTTCCCCTTTATTTATGTCTTTCTATTCTTACCCTGCCATACCTGTACCTCCCTCCCCCCGCCCCCATGCTGCTATGACACCGGATTTCCCCAAGGAGATCAATAAGGAATATCTATCTTATCTTATCTTATCTGAATATACCTGCATATAACCCCTCTATATACTCAGTTATAAACCTGCATATAACCCATAGCTCTGTACAATAATGCTGTATATACCATATATATATATATATTTATTCTAACTGCATATACCGTAATTCCTCTAATAGTAACCGGGTCTCAAATACAAACCGGGTCTCTATTAATGGCCGGGTGCGCTCTTGAGCTAAGCAATTATAAGCCGGCCTCCTAATACAAGCCGGGTTACTAATATACTGAGCTGCATACTGAGCTAGTTACATTACATTTTACTGGGTTCTAACTGACACAAAATGTTGATTTATTCATTATGATCCGTTTGAAAATTTGAAATATAGGCTCCCTCTTATACAGGCCTCCTCCTAATACAAGCCTGGTACCCGCTACAGTTGAAACAAATACAAGCCGGGGTTACTATTAGAGGAATTACGGTATATCTATCCACACCTTGTACTTACCTGCACATAGTCCTTTTACAATATTTTCCTCCTACACAGAGCTATCTCTATGTCTGGATGTCACAGTCTGCTAAACACCTTCTGTCCAAGAGGGCAAAACCTTGTACCGAATCAGGACAATCAGCGACCAAATTAGTTTGAAAGAGAATGCAGCTATAACGTTGAATTGGTTGTATACAGAGTATCACTAATAACCAAGAATTAAGCTTGTTGGAACATTTATGAGTTATGCAGTGATGTAGTTATCACAAAAGTAGTTCTATGTCTTTTCTGCGTAAAGGAAATCATACTTTTATGGCTGCGTTATCGCTGTTCCATGGACACAGTGAATAAACAAGGCTGCACACCCTGAAGTTAAATGATTAAACTTTTTCCAACACATTTTGGTTATTATTTATAAAGAGACAAAATACATTTGGTGGGGGGGGGGGGGGGCTATATATAATATTATTTATTCAATATGTAATAATAAGAGTAAAGGAAGCACTGGTTAATTTGCTTCCTGTTTGGGCAAAAAGCTTTGACAGTGGAACACAAGCGGAGCGTCGTTCAACTCTCTGCGTAGGAGAATGAGGAGAGTTAATGTCTCTTCCATTCCAAACTGCGCTCAGGTTTCTTTTCTCGCTGCCTTTATTCTCGGGGCAAACACAGGCTGATCTCTGCCCCTCCAAACAAAACCGGAGACTTTTTTTGGACGTTTTTTCTCTCTAGTATAAAAAAGAGAAACCCACACGGTGACCTTTTGCGTTGGCTTGGGGGATTTTTGGCAATCCCAGAGATGGCCAGGCGTGACGTACACACACACACACACACACACACACACACACACACACACACACACACACACACACACACACACGCACACACACACACACACACACACCACGCACACACCACACACAACACACATGGACATGCACACACCCACACAAACACACGCACATATAGGCTACACACACGCAAACATGCTAAAATATAAACACACACACACAGAGAGCTCGGAGCATCTGATTATGTCGACGCAAGAGTGAAATCACACGTGGGCTGTTCTTTCTGTTCCCCTCAAGCCCTTGCACATCGATTACATCGAGAGTGTTATAAGGTGTGAAATCCAACATCTTTATCTGCCTCTCTCTTCCTCTCCCTCCTCTTGCCTCCGGCACACCCGCCCCCCCTACTCCCCTCCCCTCAACCGCACACACACACACACACACACACACACACACACACACACACACACACACACACACACACACACACACACACACACACACACACACACACACACACACACACATAACCACACACACACAAACATGTGTGCAAGCAAACCCACAGAGGCATGGTGAAGAAAATGTGAAATCATTTTTCTCAGAACCCTGTCGTGCTTATTCCTGTGTGAGTCTTGTGGTGTGTGTGTGTGTGTGTGTGTGTGTGTGTGTGTGTGTGTGTGTGTGTGTGTGTGTGTGTGTGTGTGTGTGTGTGTTGTGTGTGTGTGTGTGTGTGTGTGTGTGTGTGTAGCGGCACATGTTTTAGCTTGTTTACCTCTGTACCCTCATCCCGACCGGTCCCCTGGAGGCCTTGCTGGGGGTGGGGGGGTGGGGGGGGGGGGGGGGGAACCTTTCACAAAAATAAATATCATTATATTTAACAACATCAAATACATTTGGTTTCGCGTGGGTTTCGCGAACCCCAGTGTCACTCAGGATGACCCAGGACGACCCAGGACGGTCGCCTCGCTGGGTTTGGTGCGTGTCGTTTGTATGTTTTGGTCGCTACCGTAATTGTCTGTCACCGAACGACCAAATCAAATTCCTCGTATGAGTAAACTACTTGCCAATTAAGACCTTTCTGTTCGGATTCTGATTCTGATTCTGACGATGTATAGAGAAGATTGGAAAATGTTCAATTCAGGT
>NW_028173787.1:35000-38940 GCF_963971535.1 Notolepis coatsorum | reverse complement strand
AAACTGTACATTGGAGGGGGTTGGGTGGTGTGGGGCGGCAGTTTGGACATTTACCAGGGCCAGTTTCGAATTGCAGCCTCCCGTAGGTGCTCTTTGAGAGCGGTTTTGAAGGTGGGTGTGGGTAGGGCGTTCCACATTGTTGTGGCATAATTGCGAAACGTCTTTAGTCCCTTGTTTGAGCCGAATCTGGGTTGAACATGATTTGTGGAGCTCCCTCTAGTGTTGGTGTCATGGAATTCACTGACCTTTGGGAACTATTTCGACATGTACATGGGTACCTTAGTCGTGTAGTGTATCTTGTAGACCAGGCCCATTGCAAGTTGCTGTACTCTGTCGTCTTCACTAAGCCATCCTAGGTAGTCAAAGTGGGCAGGGTGAGGTGGGTTCTAGGAGTCAGGTCAAGCAGTAGTCTGACATGTTTGTTTTGTGATGTTTGTAAAATATTCTTGTTTATCAGAGAGAGGATCCGGTACAAGAATCTTGTTCGTTGGTTGACTTTTTTGATTACATTGGTTGCCATTTTGTCACAGGAAAGATTTGCCTCTAGGATGGAACCCAGGTAGGTAATTTCATCTTTCCTTGTGACATTATTGTCAGAGAGAGAGAGAGAGAGAGAGAGAGAGACTTTTAACTAACGTGAAGGACGTTTCCACTTCCTGCCTACTCCAAGGTCCAAGGGTAATTCGTAATATAAATGTAAACTTTAATTTTTTCTTTTATTTATTTAAACTTTATTTAATATTTTTCGGTAGGGGTGGAGCTGGAGAGGAGAGAGGTGGCGGAGAGGAGGAGCCTTGCTAAGCTCCAGGCCATCAGGGACAACAGACTTGGCTGACAGGAGGAGCATGTTCAGTGCTAGGCTCACACTACCTAAATGCAGCACTGAACGGCACAGGAAGTCCTTCATTCCGACAGCCATCAGTCTATACAACGCATCACTGTGCCTCACTGCATCACTGAGCACAGAGTGACAGTTACCATCTTCCTGGACTCTTACTTTTGAAACAGCACTGTGCAATATTTCACCTACTGTAGACTTCAGTATATTTTTACTGTATTTATTTACTGTATATTTTATTCTATTTTTATTCTATTCTATTCTTATATTTTATTCAATCTTTATTCTATTTTATTCTATTCTTATTCTTAGGCAATTTGATTGGTTTTGTTATTCTTATTCGTGACCTGTTCTGTCTAAATGTTTAATGTTGAATGAATTAAAAGCTAATTGACCTTAAGTTTGCACAGTCAAATTCTATGGTATGTATATGTCTAGATACGCCTGTCTGTCTGTCTGTCTGTCTGTCTGTCTGTCTGTCTGTCTGTCTGTCTGTCTGTCTGTCTGTCTGTCTGTCTGTCTGTCTGTCTGTCTGTCTGTCTGTCTGTCTGTCTGTCTGTCTGTCTGTCTGTCTGTCTGTCTGTCTGTCTGTCTGTCTGTCTGTCTGTCTGTCTGTCTGTCTGTCTGTCTGTCTGTCTGTCTGTCTGTCTGTCTGTCTGTCTGTCTGTCTGTCTGTCTGTCTGTCTGTCTGTCCGTCTGTCTGGTGCATCTGAGTTGTGTGTACCTGTTTGTGCTTGTGTAATCCCAGAGGGACCAGCCTACCCTCTCTCTCTCTCTCTCTCTCTCTCTATCTCTTCCTCCTTGCCCGCCCCACGTCGTGTCACATCATATTGTGACACATGGATCCTTGGGAAAAGGGCAGAGGAGCTCTTCATGATTTGGTGCGGGTCCCTGACAGGAGGAAGGGGGGGCAGACACACAAGTTCAACACACAAAAACACAAAAACACCAACACAACACGCACACGAAAGGTTATCCAAAGAGGGGGGAGGGGGGGGGGGCGAACTCTGTGATGTGTCACATACAAACACGTGTGTTTTTCAGTGCACCAACCCCCCCCCCCGGTCATCGGCCGTCTCTGTCTGTCCCACCCTCACCTGTCTTCAGCGCCGCGTCTGCCCGCCAACACGCACACGCATGCATGTGTTTCAGAGTGTAGAGTGTGTAGAGTGTGTAGAGTGTGTAGAGTGTAGAGTGTGTAGAGTGTAGAGTGTGTAGAGTGTAGAGTGTGTAGAGTGTAGAGCAGGGGTGGCCAACCAGTCAGAGACTAAGAGCCACAAAAAAATTACTGTGGTACCACAAAGAGCCACACCATATACCAGCGTTTCTCAACCTTTTTTTTCAGTCACGGCACCCTTCATGTGTTTATAGGTCTCACCCTCTGGCCTCTGAAGTTGCTAATGTCTTTTTTATTTGGGCCTCACAGGGTTAAAAGTACCCTGTGAGACCCACGGTTGCAAAATTACAAAATCACTTTTAGCCATTTAAAAAAATAATGTTTATTTAAAAAATGTTAAAGGGGAACTATTTTACTATTTCTTTCACTATTTGGGCACTTTTACACAATTCCTGTGAGTCTATGGAACACCTAGGTTTTTTTCAAAAAAAATGCATTGTTTTGTATTTCTAATCAAGTACTAAAAACCGCATTTTTCTACCTCAAGATCTTAAGCCGTTTTGAGGCTGGGCTCCAACCACTGTGTGGCCTGGTGCCAACTGCCACATCAACTGCCACATTATTATGCAGCTGAGAAATCTCTGACATCACAGATATGCACATTTTCAGATGACTCAGTTCAGTGAGGGTGAATATTGTGAGAGGAGAATTGGAAGAATTCGCCAATATGAGAATTAGAGACATATATCCTATTAATATAAGTCCACATAGCTAAGAAACAATGGTAAACACTGAAAAAAGCCATTTATAAGATAGTTCCCCTTTAAGCACATGTATAGTCAATTGGTCCTGTTGTTCAGCCTCACAATGCTATTTGATAGTAAATGTGTTTATATGTCCCACCCTCTGGCCTCTGAAGTTGCTAATTTCTTTTTAATTTGGGCCTCACAGGGTTAACCTCTTAAGCCCGAGATATACAGTAAAAGTTTATATTTTCAGCATTATGTTTGTTTACCAATTATTTTAACTGTTATTAGTGAAATATAAGATTATAGAAATCTCAGGGCATTGAGTCGGAAACCGGCGCATATTGACAGGAGGAAGTGGCACAGCCAAAAGTGAGTGTAGTCTTTTGAAGGAAGAGACTCAGGGCTTTCAAATTTCGAAAAACTACCCTACCCAGCTCACACCAGCCCCTGTCAATCATCTGACTTCTGGATTTACTTTTTAATTTCTCTTATTTTTTGGGATTATCTCCCACAAACCTGAACGTTATTGCCATAAAACAGAACGCAGTTAGTTTCTCTACCTTTCTGTGAACGTCTTGCAAAAAACGGTGTTGCAATATGATGAAAAATTGTGGAGAAATTTACATTATAAAAAAGATGGCAGAATTCAGTACTGTATCTACAAAACCTTCTGTTTAATCATCTTCCCTTTATTCATTTGCTTAGATTTTTCAGGTCTGGTCAATTTTAGCATGGTGTTATTTACAGTCAAAGATAATTTTTTTTTTAAATAGAATTGATATTCTCCTTTGGTTCATTACAATTTACTCAAGCCTAGTAACAGACACACTATTTCTGACACTGATCCATATATGTCCCTAGATTCAAGAGATACCAAGAACATGCAAATGGACCATTTAAAAAAAATTGTAAATGTTTATTCTACGTCCTTATGGAATGAGTGACATAAAAAAAAAAATATCAAAAAATAAAAAAAAAAAAAAAAAAGTAAAAAATAAATAAATAAAAAATATTTTTTTTTTATATTTTTTTATTTTTTTTTATGGATGGAAGAGCCGCACATTGACGGGCAAAGAGCCGCATGCGGCTCGCGAGCCGCGGGTTGGCCACCCCTGGTGTAGAGTGTGTAGAGCAGGGGTCAGCAACCTTTTTGACATGGAGTGCCTGTTTGAAATATAGTTGTAACTAGTGTGCCTCAACAATATTCCATGCATCGTAATTTTTTTTTCTCATAAT
>NW_028173787.1:0-25000 GCF_963971535.1 Notolepis coatsorum | reverse complement strand
ACCAGGCCAGAACCTGCCCAGCTTCCGAGATCGGACGAGACCGGGCGTGTTCAGGTCGGTATGGCCGTAAGCCGAGCGGGCCCCGTCCCCCCAATAGTACACCGCCTGGCACACTGACCCTGCAGAATAGGCAGTCAGCATGGCCGTAAGCACACAAAAAAGGTTAACCAACGGAAGCAGGCAGCGCACCGGGGAAAAACCAGGCAACAGGCTGTTAACCCTAGCCTGGAGACTGCGGACGAGACAGGCGCCAGAGGGGACAGCTGAACACAGCCGCCCCGGCGGAAGGAGCGTAAGCTGGCGGTGTTGCATGACCAAGCCTCCATTTAACAACCCCCACCCAGAGGGGTCGAGGCAGAGAAGGCTGACACGATTGGCAGACGTCATGAACGTGCAGGGGCACCCTCAAACGGTGAACCCGGGAGTTGACACTGCTCCAACACACCAGGGAATCAACCACCTCGGTGTTACCCAATGCGGTGGTTGTTCCTATAACCCCTCAAGAAAAAACTCCAAAACACACCTGCGGGTATACACCGGCTATACCGCAGTACAAGTGTTCCAGTTTCCAAAAAGGGTTAACCCAGGCCTACGGGTCGCAAACATCACTTCGGACCGGGCCTGGCGGTACGGGAAGCACAGGGTCACCAGAGGAGGTCAAAAAACCACCCCCACAGGCCCCTCTTCGCCATGCGTGAGAGAGGAGCGAAAAATAATGGAGAACCAGCCCCTAAGCACACCGTACCTGGTATTCCCCGGCGGTCTCCCAACCAAGTACTAACCAGGACCAACCTGTGTAGCGGCCGAGATCCGACGAGATCGAGCGCGTACAGAATGGCATGGCTGTAAGCCATGACGACAGTGCTGAGTAAAAACATACCCAACCAGGGTCTCCATAGCGCTTAACCCTGTGACACCCAGACCGACCTGGCATTTTTCCCCCTGAAAAAAGCCCAAGTCCCTCAGGGTACCAGAACAGCAGATCTGCATCCCCGGCGGACAACGGGTTCAACTGATCTGGACCAGCGTGACCAGAACCAGTCCCGTGCCCTAACCACGCCGACATGCCTACTCCAGGAGAAGGGCAGATATGCGTGTTGATCTTAACATGAAAAGAAGGCGCCACCCAGACGTCGGGACGAACCGCGCCTGGTGGCCCACCCCAAGGGCGTGAGACCCCACTACATATGTTCAGATCCATCCCGTCATCATCCCCCAGACATGAACGAGAATCCGTCGACAACCCACCCAGGTCATGGGATGTGGTCGCCGGAAGAGGAAAAACCCCCATCTCAGTTGCTTTATAAAAACGCTGTTTCAACCACAAGCAACTAAGGCGTGCCAGTCAATCGCCTGTTTACAGCGAGCTAGCACTATACGTGCGTCGGGACACACCCCCATCAATGAACAGGCTATTTAGACCTGTCATTGAATCCCCAAGGCGCCCAGGGGAACGACAAGAGGGGTGTGACACTCCCTAACTCCAACACTTCTGGAATAGAAAGAAGGAAGCATCAACAGTATGTATCCCAGTCTACACAGCCGGGGTAAAAAATGTTCACATTTTTACATCCCACCACCCTCCCATAGGAAAGAGACGGGGATCCCCAGAGAGACTTCCCACGCGAGCTGTACAGATTGAAAAGAATATATTGCACCTTGAGCCATGTAAAAAACTGGTTTTAGGGCCTCCGGGGAAGAGGCACCGAACCCATACACACTCAATAAACGAATTGAATCGAATATACATACAATAGAAAAGGACCCTTCTAGAGGGTCCACTCACTTTGACAATCTGAGGAGGAAGGCTCTGTACTCTGATGGAGGCTTCCTCACATGGAAGAAGGAGTCCGAACTCACAGAAGGCCTGAGTAGGCGCTTGGTGAGGAGGAGCCCTGACCACCCCCCCTGAAAACAGATCCATCACATGGACCTGAACAGCACACGGAAGTCCTACCAACAGAGACGCGCACGGTGACGTACTCTATGGCGGGGGAATTCCTGCGGTGCACACGCCCAATATACCAGGCCGTGGGACCAGGAACTCCCCCCCCCCCCCCCGTAACGTGCCGAACCGCCACGTGACGGGAACCTTGAAGGACAGGGGGTGTACCCCTGACCGACAGAACAATGGGGAGAGGAAAGGTTACCAGTTCACCCCTTTACGACCCCACACCCATGATACGACGTAACGACAAAAAGAGAATATGACACAGTCATAGTCAGCTCTATGAAGCGTTTCACAGCTCCACACAGCGCACGAGCTAACCTGCTATCTGATTTTTACTAAGGAAAAACACAGAATAGAGAGGGCTCTAAGAACCCCGGTCCAACATACACATGTGCTTCTGTGGCCAGTACAACCCAGTTGTAGGTCACATGACACACACAACCCATCATCACCTACAAAAAATGGCAAAAACACTCAACAGAGGAACGCCGTTTTTTTCACAATGAGAGAATACATCATTCTTGATTAGTATCGACCACAGGCCTTGCTAAGCACACATGACAGCAACCAAACCAATTTCCCTTTAGGAAATAAGTTTCTCCAGCAGATTTAGCACAACCTCAGCAATCAAGCTGAGAGTTACATCGTATCCCTACCACACAAAAGACACAATTAATGCACAACATGTCTGATAGGAGGTGATAAAGTCCCCAGGGAACCGGGGGGGGAAACACAATCCTCCTATTTTACCCTCAATACGGCCAGTTAAAACAGGAAAACCTGTTAATGTGTGAACTCACTGTTCATTGTCATTACAGTCTGAGAAAGAACATTCTTTTACTCACTCGTCACCAAGCATAGCTTCATAGGTTAGTTGCCTTAGTAGTGAGTACACGGTACACATAAACACCATGATGTTTCTCACACAACAACCAGATCAATACATCACGACCTGCACGGAGAAGCTAACTGCCAGTGACAAAAACAGCTCACACACAACCCGCAACGTATCTCAAATGCATTGCAACAACACACGTTTTGGGAAAAAACACCGTTATTCACAATACATTTAGCAAGGTAAAACCAGAAGACGTGTTATGAGGTCTGGCCAACCCCGTACCTGCCCGGAACGCAGATCAGCGAAGTGCAGTCACAAGCCACCGTAGAACACAGCCGTCCCGTGTTGTTCGATCCGGGCAGCGTCGCCGCTCCACCAGTCGCTACAGTCCTCTTTGTTGACGCAATCCCCGTCTAGGCTCAGGCAGGGTCGACGAACATCCCCTGTCAAGGATGACGTCGTGGTCAAGAGTGTAAAACATGTTAAAAATCAAAGCACGTTCAACAGAATAGCATCAAGCTAACGGCTGCTCCAACCGTTCGGGTGCTATTGCTTCCGCTCGCGAGACGCCGATCTACGACGCACGCGATCAGGAGCGAGCTCCCGGCGGCGCGCGAGAAGCCAAGCTACCCCGCGCCAGGCCACCGACCGGGTAACCGTAAGCTATGAACATGTAAACAATGACATAACACTCACCCAGACAGGCCGCCGTTCTGAACCCTCCTCACTTTTTAAGAGAAAAGAGAAAACAAGACGTCAACACCGCTTCACATCGGTGACATTAACACGTCCGGCGGAATCAGCACAGTACCAACTGGCCTGTATAGCTGACTTTGAACATGAATCTGCCGCTATCGCACATTACATGCACATATCCCCTCGTGAAGGAATACTCTCATTTGGATATGAAAGATGGGGTCTTAACACGGTGACAGAGAGAATCCACTCGTCCAGAACACACCGGGATCACCAGTGTCAATGGTCGCGGCCCACTAGTTAAAACTATAATGGTCGCCAGACCAAGGCCTTCTGTCGCCTAGACGGCTAAACAAAGGACCCTAGCCTGGGGCCGGTTTCCATAAACTTTGTCAAGTAGCCCCCATAGCACTAACAGACAAGTGGAGCCCGCCAGCAAACACTACTCACCCAACCTGGAACGCACCGCTCCTCACAACAGCGGCATGTCCGACAGTTCAGCTGTGGCCTGACAGGTTTCACCCCAACAAACACAGCAAGGAACTGCAGTTGAGAAGCATGCAGCGGCGTGCTCCCAATACGAAAACCGGTGGAGGGTTTGTAGAATGATCATCATCTTCTAGACACTCCAGTACGAAGACAATATCGCCGTATTTTCTCGAAAATAGTGAGAGAGAAAATAAAGATATGATGTCAACGTATCCTTGTTTCCCAAGCTGTTCCTAATCCAATTTCTTCCATCATGGTGTCAAGTGTGGGGATCTACCGAGGCACCTCTTCCTTGTGGTGAAAGCGAGAAGGAGGAGAGCAGGTGACCACACACCTGCTTATGAAGGTAAGCTGATGAGGGGTGTGGTCAGACTAATACTGGTATTAGAGGTACATTTGTGGTTTATTCAGTACGCGTGCACGTACGCGAGATAGTGCAGTAGCGATGCCAAGCTAAGCCACTAACGATACAGAACTGTTGTTCCTGGAGTGGTAGTTGTAGAGAGAGTAGTAGTTGTAGTAGAGAGATCTAGGTTAACTGTTGTTCCTGGAGTGGTAGTTGTAGAGTAGGAGATCTAGGTTAACTGTTGTTCCTGGAGTGGTAGTTGTAGAGAGTAGATCTAGGTTAACTGTTGTTCCTGGAGTGGTAGTTGTAGAGTAGTAGGTAGTTGTAGAGTAGTAGTAGCTGAAGTACAACCACACACACACACACACAACACAATAAACACATATACACACTAAACAACGATGCATACAGCAGAGGACATACTGTTGGACACCAACCCGTTGATAAAGAACCTAATTCTCAAGGTTGGTGTCCGTTGGCAGAGGCGTACAAAGGCCGGGGACACAAAATGGCCTTCCGGAGGTACTTTTGATCTCGACATATGCGAAGAGATGAATGTAATGATTCGTAACCATAAGCCAGGCGACAGCAGCAAAAAGAGGTTGAAAAAGAGGACAGAAGAGTTGGGGGTAATGAAGCTCTACGCCCAGAAGGGGAGAGCATACAGGCAGGAAGCTTTAGCGCTAAATCAGAGAGAGACGGATATAGGGAAACCAACATCCCCACCTTATGTCACGCAATTGCCGGTGAACATGTGCTATGTGAACAAAATACTGAAGGAGTGGAGAGGTGAGCTAGGACACAACCCAGAAATTGACCCGTTGCAGAGAGCGATGTTTAGAGAAAGTGTGATGAGAGGGCTTCCAGAGGTGGTTAAGAATAGACTGGAAGACGTGGTGGGGTTAATGGACATGACTTATCCTTTGTTCTGTGCACATGTAACACATGGTGTGGAGAAGCAAAGGGCTCAGGAGCAGAAAGTCAGGGATCAGGATAGAAATGACTCAAGGAAGTTAACTCAGCAACAACTGCAGCCCCAAAGGAGGTTGCAGGCAGTAATGGTGTCATCTGCTACCTCTCCACCCATGCAGGACCAGGGACCCCCGCCTGCACCTCAGGTAGTGAGAAGCTATGGCTATAGTTCACAGAACCAGGCGTTCAGGCGGCAGGCAGGGAATGGGCAATCAGGCCCACGGTTTACACAGGGACCGGGGAACGAACAACAGTTTCCCCGTTTCCACTGTTGGAACTGCGGCATGCAGGGACACAGGGAAATGAGATGTAGGCAACCATACCGTCCCGGCTCGGAGTATGGAAGACCCGTGCGCCAGGGGGAGTCACAAGGGCCCCACGACCAGGGGGAGACAGGAGGGCCCCAAAACCAGGGGGGTAATCACTAGGGGTGCCCAGAGAATGCGACGGGGGGAAATCAAATGATTGTGGTTTCCAAGGGAGCTGAGCAAGAACCTATTCTGCAGGTCCTAGTGGAGGGCAAATTAACAGAGATGATGGCAGACACTGGAGCAGGTTTTTCCTGCATAAAGCAAAAATACGCCGCTCACTTACCCCAGTCTGGACAGTATGTTCGGACGGTCGGATTCTTGGGGAAAAACAACCGATAGCATATTACTCTAGAGCTCTTTCGCCGGTAGAGCAGGGTCTGCCACCTTGTTATCAGGCCCTGGCCGCCGCACATTTGATGTATGAGAAGGCAACGGCCGTGACAATGGGATATGACATTTGCATTTGGACACATCACAAATTGGCAAACTTGATTGAAAGAGGCAAATTTGTTCTGACCAGCCAACGGCAACAGGCTTACATGAGGCTCCTGCAGTACTCGGACGTTACGATAAAAACATGCCACGGCAGTAACCCGGCGGATCTGGTACCACTCCCGAGCGAGGGTCAACCGCATGAGTGTGAGGTGGAGGTACAGGCTTTCGTGAAACTCCGTCCTGATTTGGGAGTCGACCCGCTCGCGATAGCAGAACTCTCACTTTTTGTGGATGGGTCCTGCTATCGGGAGGGGGAAGATTTAAGGTCAGGATACGCCGTCGTACAGTGCAAACCTAACGGAGAAACACTAACAAGAAAGGCCGAACAATGCATGCAACCATGTTCGGCCCAGCTTGCAGAACTAATAGCACTAACAGAAGCATGCATAATAGCTAAAGATCGCACGGTTAACATCTTTACAGACTCTGCGTATGCGCATGGCGTATGCCACCTATTCGCGGCCATTTGGAAGGCAAGAGGCTTTAAGAAATCGGACGGCTCACCGATCCTTCACCACAAGCAGGTTGTGGCGCTTATTCAGGCTGTAAAGTTGCCCAAAAGCATTGCTATCGTAAAGTGCCAGGCACACAGAAAAGACCTGTCCTTTGTGACGACGGGAAACAACGCGGCGGACGAGGCCGCGAAGGCGGCGGCTGCGGTGCCGTCCACGGCTGTTCTGATGTTTGCGGCCGAACTGACGACTGAGGTAACTGAGGATAATTTGAGTGATCTTCAGGACTCAGCCACGCAGGCCGAGAAACAGTTGTGGACGGAGAGGGGGGCTGTAAGGGGGGCAGATGGTCTGTGGAGGAGTCATAACGGTTTGATAGTCGCCTCCATCGATCTTCTGTCCTTAGTGATACCTGAGGCTCATGGTGTTGATCACTGTGGAAGAGCAGAGACCCTGAAACGAATCACGAAAATGGGATTTTGGTCCCCAAAGCTTCAGGCACAAATTGACGTTACACTAGCCAGGTGTTTAACATGCTTACAGGGCAATGTGCGCAAAGGAGTACCGACAGTGGCGGCTTACACACCCCTCCCTGAGGGACCATTCAGACATCTGATTATGGACTATACAGACATGATAACGCCAGTGCAGGGCAAACGATACCTCCTGGTAGTAGAGGACTGCTTTAGTCGCTGGATTGAGGCCATTCCATCTAAACACAAGAACGCGGACACAGTGATCAAGTTCCTGTGTCGCGAGGTCATTCCGAGATTTGGAATTCCCACGATATTACAAAGCGATAATGGCCGCGAGTTCATCGACAAGGTGGTTAAAGGGCTGATGCAGAAATTAGGTATAAGACAGCGCCTTTCCTGTGTCTATAGTCCCGGGTCGCAGGGGAAGGTGGAAAGGGCCAATCTGGTCATTAAAAACAAACTGTTGAAAATCTGTATGCAAACTAAGCTTAACTGGATTGATGCTTTGCCACTTGCTCTGATGGCTATTAGAAGCAGCGTAAACCGCCAAACACAGCTAACACCGCATGAAATGCTTACAGGCCGCAGCATGCCAGCACCGCCATTTAGACACCTGGCTAGGGGCCCGGCATTAGATATTTTTGAGGAAAATATCTTCAGCAAGTGACTAAAATACATGAAGCTGTGTTTCGACAGGAGCAGAGAAAGGAGAGAAAGGGGGAAAAGGAGGCGGAGAAGGAAGCCACCAAACCGAGACTGATCCCTGGGGACTTGGTCTTCGTAAAGGTCCACAAGAGAAAGTGGTCATCACCCCGGAGAGAGGGCCCGTACGAGGTGATCCGATCGACTGGAACGGCAGTCCAAGTCAAAGGATCAGCGACCTGGTTCCACTTCAATCACTGCATAAAGGCCAGCGGCGATCTCTTGGGGGATACAATCGATCGCAGTTATGCAGAACCCGACATGGAGGGTCCGAGACGGCAACTGGAAGGTGCAGTGCCTGCTGATGCTCCCGCAGATGTTGGCAGCAGTGTGCGGACGGTCGGCCGGGCACAACGACGTCATTAAGAACCGTCACGGTCGACCCGTCCTTGAGGATGACGGGTTTGAGTGGGTAGGAGTCCCACGGGGTCCCGCTCAGGCTCAAGTACCAGCAGACTTTCATGACCAGGCTCAGAATCAGGCGCCCCCTTTTCCCTCCATCGAGGAAGGGGGGGAGAAGATAAGACTACAACCAAACGGGGTGTTTCCCGTAGGACCGCAAGGGCATGTTTTTGATTTTGACCATTCCCCCGTTACAGGCGGGGATACTTACCATTATACTAACGAGGATCGGGTTGTGGGGGTAGATAGGAGAGTTGAGCCTGTCCCGAACCAATCACAGGGGACAGGGGTGAGGGGAAAAAGGGAGGTCAAGGACACTGAGTCGGAAGAGGTGGGGGGACAGGATATGTTCCAGAGGACAGCCGGAACGTTGAGGGACTCAGTGGGCTCACTCTGGGCCAGGTTGAGGGGTTTGCTTCCTTCCGGGGAACAGGATGGGGGCGACTATGACTATGACGAGGAAGACCCGGAGGCTGACCCGATGTATAGGGCGGCTTTAGGGAATGAGTGGTTTAAGTGGGTCCAGTACACGAGCGCGCAGAATCAGATAGAGGATTGTTATGTCTGCTCCAAGGCACGTCCGGATAGGCTGCTGGTGAAGGGCACGAAGTTCAGTTGGGCTCAGTGTGACAGGGACGCAGAGGCATGGGAGGGGCCCCATAATAGTCGCCCTTGGTGCGAGGCAGAGTGTTTGGGGTTTCTCGGCTCTAGTCGTTTTAAGGCGGCAGGAAACGTCACGGATTTCAAGGATGTCACTATGCGGGAACGTTGTAGGAAATTGGATGTACGTGTGCAGGGGGTAGCGACGGGGTTGCCAATACCCAGAGGTTAGGGAGGGGATTAGGCACCCCGAACCTCTAGCCTCTAACAGGCGGCAGTGGGCTCGCAAGAGTCTGGGCGCACGTTAAACACACACTATAGTGCTGGGGAGAAACTGAAGGCCCTTGTGCGTAACGAGGTATGAAATAACATACCACTGTGGTACCGTCTAGTCGGCCCAGGAAACGTCGCACGTAAGTTGGTGTGGGCACTGGGTGGTACGTGGGCGACAGTCCACACCTAGGAGCAGGGCGGTGCACCGTAGGGGGCACAGCTCCTGCCATGAACAGGCAAGGCTGGCGAAAACGGTCAATATTTCCATGCCCAGAGCAAGCGGGGTGGGGACAAGACCGTCGGTTTCTAAACTGAGTGGCTGATAGGTACTACGGACAGTCAGCTGCTTGGGGTCCTGACTTGATGACGGACTATGAGGTCGCTATCGACTGGGTCGCCAGCCGGTCAGGAGAGCGTTATGACCCCTGCTTATAGTCACAGATAGCGGGACGGGGACCGTGAGTGACTGGACAGTATGGGCATAAATGCACTTGGCTCAATGTACAGTCAGGCCACGGTAACCTTACTAGCCGATACAGGGTTAGTAGGCGAGCTGTGCTTCTGTGATCAGTGTTTTTGAAAAGAAAATGCTGGGAAGCAGAGGGATGAGGGGTGTCAATTCAGAGGAATCTGAATTGTCTCTCCTAAGGTTGGAAAGGGACCCAGCCTTAAACTGCACCTGAAGGTAAAATAAGGGGACTTCTTCTGTTCATGTGAGGAGACCTTAGCCTGGAAGTGGAGGCCTGTATCCTTGGTTGGGTGAGAGGGGGTCCAGTGTAGGCGGCAATGCGGCCCTGAAAAAGCCGGTTTCCCCACACGTGGTATCTCCTGATCCTGGAGGGGAGAGGTGCATCTAAGTAGGGCAAGGAGTGCATCCGAACGGGAGGAGGGTACTCTTAACTGGAAGGAGGTTAAAAGGGTCAAAGCGGTCAAACTATGGCTGACCAAGGATTTCGAGTGCTTGCAAAAGGAGGGGACCCGGGATGTAGGGGAGGTGGCAGAGGGGCGGTGCACTACTATTTGGAGCATCACGACTAACTGTACGAAAGAAGGAAAGTGTGGACACGGGGTCGTGTTAAAGGGAGTGGATACCAACCCACGGCCTGTAGCTTGCCCTTTTCATGTCCAGGATATGGCACTGGCGGACCAATACTGGCTCTGCGGCGGTAGGAGGTTGAGGAATACACTTCCTTTAGATTGGTCAGGTAGATGTGCCCGGGTTCAGGCGATCATGCCAATGGTGGTCCTACCATTATCAGTGACGGAAGGACCTTCTGAGTCTCCTATCTCTCGAACGAAGCGTAGCTACAAGGCAGACCCAAGGGTGTATCTGGACAGCATAGGACAGCCAAGGGGCATTCCAGCCGAGTTCATGGCTAAGAATGAGATTGCGGCAGGGTTTGAGTCTATTCTGCCATGGATATCGGTCAATAAGAACACCGGGTGGATCAACTATTTGTTTTACAATCAGCAGCGGTATCTCAATTACACCGAGGAGGCGTTGGATGCAATGGGGGACCAGATGCACGCGACCAGTACGGTGGCGTGGCAGAATAGACAGGCTCTGAACTGGTTAATGGCGGAGAAGGGTGGAGTCTGTTCCATGTTTGGACAGTACTGCTGCACATTCATTCCGACGAATGTGGGGCCAGGGGGAAAGTTCTCCGAGGCCATGGCTAAGCTGAAGGATTTGAGGGAGGAGTTGAGGGGGAATTCTGGCCGGAATGAAGAATGGTGGGGGAGTGGGGTGTTGGAAAGATTGGGACAGTGGGGAAGCATAGTGATGCAGACGGGGATATCCATCGGGGTGGCAGGGTTGATATTGGTTCTCCTTTTCTGTTGTGGTATGCCTCTCTTGGGTAGGCTGGTAACTTCACACGTAACGAGCCAAATGCTGATGGTGGGACAGAAAGAGATTGAGCCACAAATCGGGCCATATCCTCAGCTTTATGCTGCCTTAGAGGGAGACGAGGGGATAGAGGATTAGGGGTATGGTGAGGTAGGGACATTTTCTTTTTGTTGGTTCTTTCCTTTAAGAGTGACGGGGGATGGTCTGAGTGGTTTATTCCTTTAACTAGGAATTTTAGTCTGATTTTCTAATGATCCTTCGGCATAGAGATTGCAACCATTGAAAATCATTGCATTGTTTTTTATTTTTTTATTATTTTTTGTTTATTTTACTTGTGGTCCTGGTCAAACCGGAATGGGAAGGGGCATCGGCAGAGTGTCGGTTCTGAGCCTGAGGAAGCATTGAGAAGAAGTGGTCTGGGGATCGGTTCTGGGGACTGGAGGGACAAATGGGGGGCTAACGCAGTGGGCAAGATGGGCACCTCCCGTCGAAGATGGGGGGACACGTGGTGAGGTCGGTACCAGTGCCTCCCGTCCAGGCATGGGGACATGCTTCTACGGGGACTGGAGGTGTGGCGTGGTGGTTGCTGTATTGGCAAAATGTGACTTTTGGCAATACGGTGAGGAGACTATGGCGTGGGCATGGAAGGGGGGCTGAGCGATGGACACTGGGGCTCAATGTTATGGAAGAGACAATGTCATTTTTTTTTTGGGAGGGATGTTCTATGTTTAGTTCTGACGGTCAACTTCTCCTTTCCCTGATGAGAGTTGCGGTTTCCGGCCGGAACTGTGGCTCATTTGGTAAGCGGTGGAGGTTGGGGGGATTTGTCTGTCAGGTTAGGATTATAAATTGGGGTATTTTGTTGATGTTTTATTATTACTCTTGTTTGGAACGGTTTTGTGTTTTGGTAAGAACGGTAGTCAGCCTTTGTTGGTCCGTTAGGGGTCCAGTGAATGAAGTAAGGTTTCTGGTTTAGATTAGGCATTTAAACTTTTATTATATAATTGTGGTTTCTCGTTTAGTTAGACGTTCACATTTTCTTGGTTATATGATTTGGGTGGGACTAGGGATAGCCCCAAATGGGGGAATGTTGTGGAAAATGTGTATACGAGGGTGGAGGTAGGAAAGGGGTTAGTCTTGACTAGTTTAATATAGGTCAACTAGCAGGGCTCAAAGACACTAGGGCGACAGTCTGGCTGATGTTCTTAAAACAGCCTCAAGATAGCAGATGGACATTTCAGTACATCATATCGTGTGCTCTAATCTTGTGTCTTTTCTCTCTTACACACATACACAGCACACACACAGACACAGCACACACACACAGACACACACAGTCACACAGACACACACACACACACACACAGACACACACAGTCGCACAGACATACACACCGACACACACACACATTCCCTGTGTCACAATACACACATACAATACACACGTCTGTACACAGACGCACACACACACAGACACACACACACATACACACACACACACACAAACACACACACACACACACACATCTCACTCTCTCTTCGATGTTCTTAATGTTTTACATCATATCGTGTGTGGATATCATATCTTGCTTATCTCTCTTCATGTTCTCTCTCTCTCCGATGTTAAATCTACGTATCATCTTAATGTACGTCATGTCAGATCTGACATGATGTGATACGTCATGATATCTGTCATGGGGGGGCAGGACTGAGAGGGGATTTAGGGACAGGCAAAGGGATCCAGGACAGAGTGTTTTTGTTCAAGCTGTGGCGATCCTCTTTGACCCATAGCTCTTGCTGTTAAAGAACTTCTTTTCTTAAATAAATTACCTATTTGTTACAATTGGAAATATCGTCTCCTGCTGTGTTAAACAACCTTTCCACAACAGTAGCAACAGTAATGCATGTAACTTATGTAACGTTAGCTGAGGTAGCAACAGTAATGCATGTAACTTATGTAACATTAGCTGAGGTAGCAACAATAATCAGTAGTAATGTATGTAACTTATGTAACATTAGCTGAGGCAGCAACAGTAATCAGGGGTAATGTATGTAACTTATTTAAAGGAAAACTCCAAAATGTTGGGAAATTTGCTTATTTAACAAACTTCCCTGGAGTCAGTGGCGGCTCGCCACTAGGGGCGCAAGGGCGCCGACCCACCTGCTGGCCAGCTGCTGTTAAATCAGAGAAGAAGACAATAAAACTTTTTCGTTTTTGTGTTTTATAGCCCTATAAATAATATAAACATGTTTAAAATGAATCATATTTACTCATTTTAAGTATGTTTGTATTTCCAATGCACAATATAACGTTATTATCTAAATAAAAAAAACATCGTTTTCATGAGCAGGAAGTGACGTTTTCTTTTTTTTATTTTTTTTTTTCGCCCGGGCTAAAAGCGATAGCGCTCTGAGTGCGCGTCACAGTTTGATCGCTGTCTCCGTCACAGCCAATCAGTGCATACGGCGTTGTGCGTTTAAATATGACTATTATGTTGGAATCCGAGCGCGATTTGAAGCGGTCTAGGCAGCAGCGTGAACTTCCGTGAAGAATTTCCATAGCCGCATTTCGCGGAGACGCTCTCTGATTGGCCGACGCCAGTATTTTTTTCCATGGCAGAATTTCACAGAGACGATCTCTGATTGGCCGAATCCAATTTCTAATGTTCCAATTCTAGCTTCTAGCTTGGTTCCTAGGTTGGTCTAGGTTGTTTGTCTTAGAGCGTGGCGTGCCGTGACTGCAAGTTCTTTAGACTGTTAAGCTTAGGCACTCTTTCAAAGTTGGTTAAGGTTAGAGTTTGTCTTAGAGCATGGCGATAGAACGCCAGGTAGTTTGCAGTCTGTTCGAGCGGAAATGGACAAAGGAATGTACTTGTTGAGTGTTGTGCTAACGAGCTCAGCTAACACTTGGCTAACAAGCTATATGGCGGATTATACACGTTTATCAAGCTCTCCTGCCCTGGACGTTTCAACTAAACAGTGAGTGTCTCTCTCTCTCTCTCTCTCTCTCTCTCTCTCTCTCTCTCTCTCTCTCTCTCTCTCTCTCTCTCTCTCTCTCTCTCTCTCTCTCTCTCTCTCTCTCTCTCTCTCTCTCTCTCTCTCTCTCTCTCTCTCTCTCTCTCTCTCTCTCTGTGCTTAACGTTAACGTTTGTAAATAGTTTTTTTTAGGAGCAGTACTACTGCTGGCCATTCATGAAGCGAGACATTGCTGATTGTTTATTTATTTTATAACACAAGACTATGACTACCAACTGCCTAGCCAGCCGTGTATCAATCTTGGATGCAATAATAACGTTACTTACCACACTGACTATGTCGATGGCTCATTGATTTAACTACTGCAGCTCTCTCGGATTGAAAATACGTGGATTATGGCTTGTTCAATATCGTCTATGTTTGAATGAATGAATGAATGAGAACTTTATTAACAGATTGCAGAATGGGTACAATACAGTACGGCTCAATACACACAATTGTTAAGGGGATGCAGACCAGAGAAAGACGTTTGTCTTGTTTACATCAGGGTCCCAGATTTTCGATTCATATCGATAGTTTAATAGCTAGCCTTGGCTCGTTTAACAATATGCAAAATATGTGTACAGCCCTGTACTCATACTGAAGTTATTCTTGGTATATAATAGGTCTGATTGTGTAACGAATCGATTCCACGTCGCGCTGTGTGTGAGAGAGAGAAGGAGAGAGGGAGAGATCTGCCTGTGTTTGGAGACGGGCGAGTTTTGTTTCTAACTTTTCTATTTATATTGTGTTTCAAGTTGTGAATTAGAGTCTAGACTATACTTTATTTGACTGGTTGTGTGTTGTTGTAGTAACAGCTGAGCGACTCGTTCATAAGAGCCGATTCATTGCCGTGAGCGTGAGTCGAATCGCTCACGTCTTGCCATGAGTCTTGCGTGGTACAGTACTGTACTGTACATGTTTGCAAAATATTTGGTATAGCGCCCCTAGTGGCGAAGTACCCACCGGCCGCCACTGCCTGGAGTTAGACAAGAAGATACAGTACATACCTTTTTTGTCTCTCTGTGTAACGGGGAAGCCCGTGGGTATGTCCACAGTCACGGAAACAGGTGTGTTGACGAGTGACTGTGGCAGTGCGGGCTGGTAAATTAAACTCACTTCCCCATAACAGGGTTAACAGACGCATAGGTACGGTAGTTAGGAGTGAATTCACTTCTTAGTGCAGTGGCCTGTGTCGTCGCCCGCGGACGCGGGAGCCCCCTGTTCGACTCCCCCTCGGGACATTCTCATTTAACATCAAACACAACGCAGACCCAGTATGATCCGTCACATCTGCATGCATTAGGCTTAGGGAACGCCCGCACCGTTAGCGTAGCTTAGCTTCATCACTGGAAGTGGGTCAGACTTTTACCCTGAAGTTCCCTACAGTCCCCTACAGTCAAGAAATACACTCCAAATACAACTCCAAAAACGTTCCTGTAAACATGTTGTGACCTGTGTATTTACCACGTGGAGAAATACAAAATAATTGAATTCGACATTTATGTTTTCTAAGCAAATATACTCTGATTTTTTTTTTGCCTAACCACTCCTCTCTGGGCTCAGTGATTTCACGCAGTGAATGAATGAATGAATGAATGAATGAATGAATGAATGAATGAATGAATGAATGAATGAATGAATGAATGAATGAATGATGAATGATGAATGAATGAATGAAAACTTTATTTAACAGATTGCAGAATGGGTACAATACAGTACGGCTCAATACACACAATTGTTAAGGGGATGCAGACCAGAGAAAGACGTTTGTCTTGTTTACATCAGGGTCCCCCATTTTCAATTCATAGTGACATTTATGACATACACAACATACATGACATTTATGGCATAGGGACATACATGACATACAGGTATTTAGTACTGTTACATTTGTGACATATACGATATGCAAATATACAGTACTGTTACCCATAGATCATGACAGAGTATATACATATGATGGGGAGGGGACTGTACATTTGGAGGGGGTGGGTGGGTGGGAGAGAAATATACATACAGTGGGGAGAGAATATATACATGCGGTGGGGAGGAGACTGTCTATTAGGATGGGGTGGGGGTGTTTGGACATTTACGTATTTACAGTGCTACTTTCTAACGCTAACGCCAGTGTTTGTTTACATTTTCATTTAATTCAAAGTATCCGAACCGATTGAAGTTTATGGATACCATGGCTGTGGTAAGTTTTCATTTATGTTTTTAGATGGAAGGCTGTATTCCATCTGTCTAACGTTAGCGAATATTGTGAGATTGATGAATAGGACAGTCACAACGTTGCTGGACTATCGACCTAGTTAGCCCCTTTCATGACTGCGATGCACGGCTACAGGGTTTGGGCGAGTGAATCCACACTTGTGGTATTATTATAACTCATTTATTGTGTAACGGCTAGCCCCTTAAAACTTACCACATAAACTTCAATCGGTTCGGAACGGATACACAGGTCACAACATGTTTACAGGAACGTTTTGGAGTTGTATTTGGAGTGTATTTCGTGACTGTAGGGGACTGTAGGGAACTTCAGGGTAAAAGTCTGACCCACTTCCAGTGATGAAGCTAAGCTCCGCTAACGGTGCGGGCGTTCCCTAAGCCTAATGCATGCAGAGAGACAAAAAAGGTATGTATCTTCTTGTCTAACTCCAGGGAAGATGTTAAATAAGCTAATGTCCCAAAATGTTTGAGTTTTCCTTTAATGTAAGCTGAGGTAGCAACAATAATCAGTAGTAATGTATGTAACGTTAGCTGAGGTAGCAACAGTAATCAGTGGTAATGTATAACGTTAGCTGAGGCAGCAACAGTAATCAGTGGTAATGTATGTAACTTATGTAACGTTAGCTGAGGCAGCAACAGTAATCAGTGGTAATGTATGTAACTTATCTAACGTTAGCTGAGGTAGCAACAGTAATCAGTTGTAATGTATGTAACTTATGTAACGTTTGCTGAGGTAGCAACAGTAATCAGTAGTAATGTATGTAACTTATGTAACATTAGCTGAGGCAGCAACAGTAATCAGTGGTATGGTATGTAACTTATGTAACGTTAGCTGAGGCAGCAACAGTAATCAGTGGTAATGTATGTAACTTATGTAACGTTAGCTGAGGCAGCAACAGTAATCAGTGGTATGGTATGTAACTTATGTAACGTTAGCTGAGGCAGCAACAGTAATCAGTGGTAATGTATGTAACTTGTGTAACGTTAGCTGAGGTAGCAACAGTAATCAGTGGTAATGTATGTAACTTATGTAACGTTAGCTGAGGCAGCAACAGTAATCAGTGGTAATGTATGTAACTTATGTAACGTTAGCTGAGGCAGCAACAGTAATCAGTGGTATCGCTTGTTGCTCCCTGTGCACTTTAGATTCTCTACACCTCGCGTTTTAGCGCAAGAAAAAGGGATCTGATCACAGCCTAAATGTCCCACCTTGGGGAGAGCCAAGCCCCCTCTCTACTCTTAGGGCCAGCGTTCCCTTCTCCACCTCAGTGTCTCCCAGCTGGCCAGGATGAGAGCACTCGTCTCAGCCAAGCTCTGTAGGCCTACCGTGTGTTTCACCGTTCACCAGCTTGTATTCAATGTCTCTTTCAACCAAGAGAAGGAAAGTATCATTTAAGAGGGTTGTGTATTCTTAAAACATGTAAAAAGGTAAGAACTAATGTAAAAGTTAGATGTGTTTCAATCTTGGGAGTTAAATTGTGGAATAGTCTTAGTGACGGGTTGAAGTTGTGCACTTCTCAGGGGAGATTTAAAAAGGCCCTGAAGGATAAAATAATTCAGGAGTACAGTTTTGAGTAAAACATCAAACAAATAAATATTTTTTTTCTCTTAAAAAAGAATGAAAAAAATAAAATTATATCTTGGCATATTTTAAGTTTTTCTTTCTTATATTAAAGTATATTTGGTTTTTAAGAATTGTAAAGGATAGGCAAAAATAAGCATGTGCTTCAGCCTATTCCTTTTTTCGGTCATTGAGTTTGGATTTTGTGTGTGAGCTTACTTTGAATATGTACATTTGTGATTTTTTCTTTTCCTTTTGAAAGTCCACACATGTGTGTTTTTGATTTATCTGTAAACAAAGACCGAAAATAAACTATATTCATAATCATCATCATCAAATGGACGCAAGTCCTACAAGAGTAGCTCAGGAGGTAGAGCAGTCGTCTGGTAATCAGCAAAAGGTTCCCGGTTCGATTCCGGCTCGTCCCGGCATGCGTGTCAATGTGTGTGTGTGTGTGTGTGTGTGTGTGTGTGTGTGTGTGTGTATGGTATGCTATGGTTTATTTCTAAATCCCAGAGGGGAAACATGGTTTGCCACCAGAGCAAATACAAATATACAAACACGAAAGAAACAATTCAAGTTCAAGTTTCTTTAATAGTTGTCATACAGAAGTACAGAATACTTTTGTACAAAATGCTTCTTACTGTTGCGCTCCAGAGATCTTGATACAATACAAGATACACAACACAGTAAGAAGAGGAGAGCCGCTCAACACAGAGCTAACGGTGTTCGTTAAGAAATGTAACCGCAGCAGGAACAAAGGACCTTCTCAATCGCTCAGTAGAGCATCGAGGCATCAACAACTGAACGAGCGTCGCAGAGCCTCAAAGATATTGAACAGTGGGGCATGAGTTGTAAAAGCCCATGAATGAATGAATGAATGAATGAATGAAAACTTTATTAACAGATTGCAGAATGGGTACAGTACAGTACAGCTCAATACATACAATTGTTAAGGGGATGCAGACCAGAGAAAGACTTTCGTCTTGTTTACATCAGGGTCCCCCATTTTCAATTCATCGTAACATATATGACATACATGACATACAGATAGACAGTACTGCTCCATCTATACATTTATGACATACCAGATTTGCAATTACAGTACTGTTTGTGATACAAAAAGAGTCCATAAAGAAAAGAGTATATACATTAGGCGTGGAAACTGTACATTGGATTGGGTAGGTGGGGGTGGGGGGGGACTGTACATTGGAGGTGGTTGGGTGGGTGGGGGGGGACTGTACATTGGAGGTGGTTGGGTGGGTGGGGGGGGGGGGGGGTGGTTAGGAGTGGGGGGGGGGGGGGTTGGGTAGGAGTGGGGGGGGGGGGGTTGGGTAGGAGGGGTGGGTGGGGGGGTTGGGTAGGAGGGGTGGGTGGGGGACACTGTACAACTGTACAAACAACACTGTACATTGGATTATTGACAAGACCATACTTGGTAATTTACTGTACATTGTACATTGGATAAAAGCTGCCGTATAAAAGCTGCTGTATAAAATTCCGTCCATTAACTCGTCAGCGTGGGGGGGGGGAGGGGGGGGGGGGGCAGGGGAACGTATATCGCCTTGAGACACCGGTCCTCAGCTCAGCCATTTAAGAAAAAAGAAAAAAAGCGTTGGTGGAACAGGAGAAAGGGCGGCGCTGAGGCGGCGTCCTGAAGCTCAGTGATCCACACTGTTCCTGCCTGCTGCCATGTCCCCGAGGACAGACCAACACGGAGAGATGGAGGCGCGGAGAGAGAGAAAGTACACGCAGGCCCATAGAGAGAGCGAGGGGGGGGGGGGAGGGGGGTGCAGGGGGAAAGAAAACGAACGGTGCGGTGTGTCCTCGTCTTAATATAGATCCTTTTATATAAAAGGTCAAGGGAGCAAAGTGGCTGCTTTGAACGCAGCTGCGAGGGGTTTGTTCCGCCTCCTCTCTCCTGACGAGCGCTTGGCGAGCGTTGAGACCCCCATGGAGGCTCTTACCCTACCTTCTGAGGGTCGCTTCGTCTGAGGGCTTACCGGGCTACCAGCTTACCGGGCTACCAGCTTACCGGGCTACCAGCTTACCGGGCTACCAGCTTAATGGGCCACCAGTTTACTGGGCCACCAGTTTACCAGGCCAGCAGTTTACCGGGCCACCAGTTTACCGGGCCACCAGTTTACCGGGCCACCAGTTTACCAGGCCAGCAGTTTACCGGGCCACCAGTTTACCAGGCCAGCAGTTTACCGGGCCACCAGTTTACCAGGCCAGCAGTTTACCGGGCCACCAGTTTACCGGGCCACCAGTTTACCGGGCCACCAGTTTACCAGGCCAGCAGTTTACCGGGCCACCAGTTTACCAGGCCACCAGTTTACTGGACTACCAACTTACAGTAGCACTTAGGCCACTGTGAGGCCGGTTCCACCGGGAACCTTTCCGATGACCAGGTGACGATCTGCCTCCTGAACCACTGTTGCCTCAGACCTACGCCTCTGCATTCAGTTTCCCCGTGCTGTGGCCTGCCTGGCACACCGTGAACGTCTCCATTGTCTTTAGAACCTGGCCAGACCCTGGCTGAGAGACAGCCACCTTTCACAACCTGGCCAGACCCCATAGGCGGCGCGTATATAAGGCTAGGGGGGGCTATGCCTACCCAGAATATTATGCTCGGAATCTTGAAATGTATATAATATATGCGCAGGCTGCTGGCTATTGTGTGTGTCTTGTGCTGCAGCCGGCTGGCCGAGGTGTCAACGACGAAGGTGTCAATCGGTGGCAGCGTTTAACATTCCAGGTACAGGCAGTAACCAATCACGCATAGGCTCAGGTTAAATAATGTAGCCAATCACATCATTCACATGATCATCCTGATCCCGCAGGCAGAGTAAAGCAAACATCTGCGTTCTGAATTTCAGCCCCGCCGATCGCTTTGTAGAGAAGCGAGGAGAGGCATAACTAATAACTACCGATCACCTGAGGCTGTATGTTGTTTTATCTTGGCAAACAAGGGCTTGCTCTAAGAGGACATGATGAGAGTCCGAGTTCATCAAATCGTGGAAACTTTTTAGAGCTACTGTATGTACATTGTTTTCAACAGTCTTTCTCACCAAGACGAAACGTCGCATTTATCTGCATTAAGGTAAGACAATGGTTCATATATTATTGGATGCCTTCATTTGAACACTTAATTTGCACTATATATAAATGAGTGGGGCTCGCTGTAGTATAGCCTAGTAGTGTGTGTGTGTATATGAAATCAGAACCTGGACAGTTTGCGTGCAACCAAAAATAAAACGTACAAGTTCTGTTTAGTCATCAGGAACTTGAAGGGCACAACTCTCTATCAGCTGAGTAACAATGTTCATCAAGGTGTTGAGTGCTACAGTGTAGGTTAGTTTATTAGGACAAGTGCATGACAGTAAGGTTAGTTAGGGTTAGATAAAAAAAAATTATTCAGATAATGGTTGAAGAAGTGCGTCTTTAGTCGACAGCGAAAGATTGGACGGGTTTCGGCCGTCCTAACTGGGGTGAGCTCAGGGGTTCCCAATACATTTTCTGCCCGGTCCACTTTCTAGGATTCAAATGACTTGGTGGGCCAACCCCTCACCCCTCACCCCTCACCCCTCCCTCATTCAAAATGCAGACATAGGCTACGTGAGAAGAACGGCTTTTATTTTTAACAGCTTGTCATTTCAGTTGCATGAAATTCCTTTCAGTTGCATGAAATGCTGTCGTAATGGGGAGTTTAGGTGCAAGTCCAAATGTAACATTCAATAACCATTTGAATTTTTTTGTCACATGAAGGAGCATCAAATTTGCACAATTATAGCCTACTGCTGGGAAACACTTTAACGCAGGCATAAACTTTCATGAAATAAAATTGTTAATTGTCCATGGCAGATAAGCTCAACGCTCGTTGTTTAACACAAATAAAAACAGGCTATTATCCGAATGGAAACTAGATATGCAGGACCGCTTCGAACATAACAATTAGCATACATTTCAAACACCTTTGAAAATTTCAACCAAACAACCAAAATGCTCTTTTAAAAAGAAAATAATAATATTCGGATCAAGCCGAAACCACGGGATGGAAATCAGAGCGTGTCAATGCGAAAAGTGGCATCTCCGCTCGAATGCAAGTTTTCAAAAGTCCGGTTGATATGATGTTGTGTGGTGAGGCACTGGTGGAGGTGTTTCCTGTTTCATAATAATAATAAAAAAGTTCTCTGCGCTACGAATTTCATAATAAAAGCAGCCGCTATTGTCATAGGAGAAACGTACATAGTATATATATATATTTCTTTCGCGTTTTTATTAATAGAACTTTGCCGGGCCAAATTAAAATGCGGTCCTGATGTTGCCCACGGGCCGCCTAGTGGGAACCCCTGGTTTAGCTCGCGTACCACAGTTGGTGGGTGTGTATTTTGAAAGGTTGCCTAGCAACTAGAGAGTTTACAAGAAACGCAATGAAGACACAAACCCAACCATACCATGCTAGACCATAGCTAGCCCCAGCCAGGCTGAACATAGCTAATGGAGACAAGGCATAAGAGATGAGAGAAGATCTGACTGCTTGTTTATGCTCCTGCCAATGTGAACCCAACCCAGGCGTGGTGGAGGGAGAACGGGGGCAAGGTCAAAGGTCAAATCGCAAAAAGGCCTCTAACGTCAAACGACTCTTCCGCCTCATGGTCGTCACCTCGGCTTCTCGTCGAGGGAGCAAACGAGCCGGAGAACGAGAGGAGAGGAGGAGAGGAGGAGAGGAGGAGGAGGAGGAAGATGAGGAGACAGGAGGAGGAGGAGGAGGAGGAGGAGGAGGAGGAGGAGGAGGAGGAGAGGAGGAGGAGGAGACAGGATGAGAGGAAGGACGCAGGAAGTGACAGATCAATACGGGAGTGGCGTGTCGTTGTGGACCGCACTGGAAAGATCATAACGCTGTCGGCAGAGTTGGTGAGCTGGCTATGGAGGGGGGGAGGGGGGGGGGGGGGTAAGTGAGAGGAAGGTCTGGAGGTGTGGAAGGGGGGGGGGGGGGGGGGTGGCGAGGGCTTATGGCTCTGTCTCCGAGCAGAAGACGTGGAGCGATGGAGGTGGACAGCCAATGAGGTGTGGGCACGGTGTGGCGGGCGGGGGGGTGTGTGGGTGTGTGTGGGGGGGTGTGTGGGGGGGGGAGACGGTGGGTGGGCGAGAGGAGCGGGCGGTGCTGGTATTTCTGCCCTGTCACATGGCGTTAGTGTGCAGTGGAGCGCGACTGCTGAGCACACGGCTCTGGACAGCTCTGCACGCACTGGGCAAGCTACACACACTCACACACACACACAGACACACACACACACACTCACACACACGCACACACACTCACACACACACACACACACTCACACACACACACAGACACACACACACACACTCACACACACTCACACACACACACACACTCACACACACGCACGCACACACACACAGACGCACACAAACACACACACACACTCACACACACTCACACACACACAGACGCACACACACACACTCACACACACACAGACGCACACACACACGCACGCACGCACACACACACAGACGCACACACACACACACTCTCTCTCTTTCCGTCTCCCACGAGGTCCGGCAACGACATCCAAAGTGAGTGAGAAGCACGGATGGAGGTTTGACAGAAACCAGTGGGGGGGGGGGGGGGGGGGGGGCATTCATACTGTCCATTCTCCCAACTTTCCAATTCTCTCATCCATCCCTCCATCCATCCCTCTGTCCCTCTGTCTCTCCATCCATCCCTTCATCCTTCTGTCCCTCTGTCTCTCATCCATCCCTTCATCCTTCTGTCCCCTCTGTCTCTCCATCCATCCATCCATCCATCCCTCTGTCTCTCCATCCCTTCATCCTCTGAGAACCTGAGCCTCATTACCATCTCTTCACGGAGGGGTCAATGAGTGTACACAAGGTACAGGAGGGGTTAATGAGTGTAAACAAGGCACAGGAGGGGTGGCACAGGAGGGGTTAATGAGTGTAAACAAGGCACAGGAGGGGTTAATGAGTGTAAACAAGGTACAGGAGGGGTTAATGAGTGTAAACAAGACCCGGCACAGGAGGGGTTAATGAGTGTAAACAAGACCCGGCACAGGAGGGGTTAATGAGTGTAAACAAGACCCGGCACAGGAGGGGTTAATGGAGGGGTTAATGAGTGTAAACAAGGCACAGGAGGGGTTAATGAGTGTAAACAAGGCCAGGAGGGGTTAATGAGTGTAAACAAGGCCAGGCACAGGAGGGGTTAATGAGTGTAAACATGGCACAGGAGGGGTTAATGAGTGTAAACAAGGCACAGGAGGGGTTAATGAGTGTAAACAAGGCCAGGCACAGGAGGGGTTAATGAGTGTAAACATGGCACAAGAGGGGTTAATGAGTGTAAACAAGGCCAGGAGGGGTTAATAAGTGTAAACAAGGCAGGCACAGGAGGGGTTAATGAGTGTAAACAAGGCCAGGCACAGGAGGGGTTAATGAGTGTAAACAAGGCAGGCACAGGAGGGGTTAATGAGTGTAAACATGGCACAGGAGGGGTTAATGAGTGTAACAAGGCCAGGCACAGGAGGGGTTAATGAGTGTAAACATGGCACAGGAGGGGTTAATGAGTGTAAACAAGGCACAGGAGGGGTTAATGAGTGTAAACAAGGCCGGCACAGGGCCCGTTCCATGTACGTGGTTCAACTAAGTCGATCAACATGTCCATTATCCAGCTTCAGTTAACCCGATGTTCAAAGCCGGGATTTTCCTGTTTCACAAAGGAGGATTCAGTCTCGTTAACTCAAGCCAGACTTGAGAGTCAGGCTCAAGTCAGGCTAGATGCGCGCTCCCGTTTTAGGTGGAAAGCCAGCACGTATCGATGGCAGAGACCCTGATTCTCAACGGCATTGATTGATTAATTGATTTAAGACTTTATTGACAGATTGCAATAGGCTCAATCGCCTCGCCGACAAGTTAAATGCGTTATCTATAGGCTAATTCTAAGTCCCTCATTACCTCAATCAATCAGATTATATTTCTTTAACTTGCCTGCTGGATTGAATAATCAAATGAGATCTTGCTAGCGAAAATTATTAGTTAACTGTTATACAGAATTACGATACGGCTCTCTTACCCATTGATTGATGTATAGTCAATCTTTACTTATCTTCTCTGTGGTGTAACGGGTTCTTCTTTTGACTTTCACACGGACGACCGGGGTTCAAGGCCTAGTCTTTTCCTTCTTTTTGCAATATAGGAATATTCAATTTGGTGCACGTTGAAGACGATATAAAGAATGACATCCTCAATGCATTGTAGATTTATATATTAAAACCACTATTTAAATAAACCAGATCCAG
>NW_028173788.1:17500-25000 GCF_963971535.1 Notolepis coatsorum | reverse complement strand
CTTTGCTAAATGTATTGTGAATAACGGTGTTTTTTCCCAAAACGTGTGTTGTTGCAATGCATTTGGGATACGTTGCGGGTTGTGTGTGAGCTGTTTCTGTCACTGGCAGTTAGCTTCTCCGTGCAGATCGTGATGTATTGATCTGGTTGTTGTGTGGGAAACATCATGGTGTTTATGTGTACCGTGTACTCACTACTAAGGCAACTGACCTATGAAGCTATGCTTGGTGACAAGTGAGTAAAAGAATGTTCTTTCTCAGACTGTAATGACAATGAACAGTGAGTTCACACATTAACAGGTTTTCCTGTTTTAACTGGCCGTATTGAGGGTAAAATAGGAGGATTGTGTTTTTCCCCCCCGGTTCCCTGGGGACTTTATCACCTCCTATCAGACATGTTGTGCATTAATTGTGTCTTTTGTGTGGTAGGGATACGATGTGACTCTTAGCTTGATTGCTGAGGTTGTGCTAAATCTGCTGGAGAAACTTATTTCCTAAAGGGAAATTGGTTTGGTTGCTGTCATGTGTGCTTAGCAAGGCCTGTGGTCGATACTAATCAAGAATGATGTATTCTCTCATTGTGAAAAAAACGGCGTTCCTCTGTTGAGTGTTTTTGCCATTTTTTGTAGGTGATGATGGGTTGTGTGTGTCATGTGACCTACAACTGGGTTGTACTGGCCACAGAAGCACATGTGTATGTTGGACCGGGGTTCTTAGAGCCTTCTCTATTCTGTGTTTTTCCTTAGTAAAAATCAGATAGCAGGTTAGCTCATGCGCTGTGTGGAGCTGTGAAACGCTTCATAGAGCTGACTATGACTGTGTCATATTCTCTTTTTGTCGTTACGTCGTATCATGGGTGTGGGGTCGTAAAGGGGTGAACTGGTAACCTTTCCTCTCCCCATTGTTCTGTCGGTCAGGGGTACACCCCCTGTCCTTCAAGGTTCCCGTCACGTGGCGGTTCGGCACGTTACGGGGGGGGGGGGGGGGGGGGGGGAGGGAGTTCCTGGTCCCACGGCCTGGTATATTGGGCGTGTGCACCGCAGGAATTCCCCCGCCATAGAGTACGTCACCGTGCGCGTCTCTGTTGGTAGGACTTCCGTGTGCTGTTCAGGTCCATGTGATGGATCTGTTTTCAGGGGGGGTGGTCAGGGCTCCTCCTCACCAAGCGCCTACTCAGGCCTTCTGTGAGTTCGGACTCCTTCTTCCATGTGAGGAAGCCTCCATCAGAGTACAGAGCCTTCCTCCTCAGATTGTCAAAGTGAGTGGACCCTCTAGAAGGGTCCTTTTCTATTGTATGTATATTCGATTCAATTCGTTTATTGAGTGTGTATGGGTTCGGTGCCTCTTCCCCGGAGGCCCTAAAACCAGTTTTTTACATGGCTCAAGGTGCAATATATTCTTTTCAATCTGTACAGCTCGCGTGGGAAGTCTCTCTGGGGATCCCCGTCTCTTTCCTATGGGAGGGTGGTGGGATGTAAAAATGTGAACATTTTTACCCCGGCTGTGTAGACTGGGATACATACTGTTGATGCTTCCTTCTTTCTATTCCAGAAGTGTTGGAGTTAGGGAGTGTCACACCCCTCTTGTCGTTCCCCTGGGCGCCTTGGGGATTCAATGACAGGTCTAAATAGCCTGTTCATTGATGGGGGTGTGTCCCGATGCACGTATAGTGCTAGCTCGCTGTAAACAGGCGATTGACTGGCACGCCTTGGTTGCTTGTGGTTGAAACAGCGTTTTTATAAAGCAACTGAGATGGGGGTTTTTCCTCTTCCGGCGACCACATCCCATGACCTGGGTGGGTTGTCGACGGATTCTCGTTCATGTCTGGGGGATGATGACGGGATGGATCTGAACATATGTAGTGGGGTCTCACGCCCTTGGGGTGGGCCACCAGGCGCGGTTCGTCCGAACGTCTGGGTGGCGCCTTCTTTTCATGTTAAGATCAACACGCATATCTGCCCTTCTCCTGGAGTAGGCATGTCGGCGTGGTTAGGGCACGGGACTGGTTCTGGTCACGCTGGTCCAGATCAGTTGAACCCGTTGTCCGCCGGGGATGCAGATCTGCTGTTCTGGTACCCTGAGGGACTTGGGCTTTTTTCAGGGGGAAAAATGCCAGGTCGGTCTGGGTGTCACAGGGTTAAGCGCTATGGAGACCCTGGTTGGGTATGTTTTTACTCAGCACTGTCGTCATGGCTTACAGCCATGCCATTCTGTACGCGCTCGATCTCGTCGGATCTCGGCCGCTACACAGGTTGGTCCTGGTTAGTACTTGGTTGGGAGACCGCCGGGGAATACCGGGTACGGTGTGCTTAGGGGCTGGTTCTCCATTATTTTTCGCTCCTCTCTCACGCATGGCGAAGAGGGGCCTGTGGGGGTGGTTTTTTTTTTTGACCTCCTCTGGTGACCCTGTGCTTCCCGTACCGCCAGGCCCGGTCCGAAGTGATGTTTGCGACCCGTAGGCCTGGGTTAACCCTTTTTGGAAACTGAAACACTTGTACTGCGGTATAGCCGGTGTATACCCGCAGGTGTGTTTTGGAGTTTTTTCTTGAGGGGTTATAGGAACAACCACCGCATTGGGTAACACCGAGGTGGTTGATTCCCTGGTGTGTTGGAGCAGTGTCAACTCCCGGGTTCACCGTTTGAGGGTGCCCCTGCACGTTCATGACGTCTGCCAATCGTGTCAGCCTTCTCTGCCTCGACCCCTCTGGGTGGGGGTTGTTAAATGGAGGCTTGGTCATGCAACACCGCCAGCTTACGCTCCTTCCGCCGGGGCGGCTGTGTTCAGCTGTCCCCTCTGGCGCCTGTCTCGTCCGCAGTCTCCAGGCTGGGGTTAACAGCCTGTTGCCTGGTTTTTCCCCGGTGCGCTGCCTGCTTCCGTTGGTTAACCTTTTTTTGTGTGCTTACGGCCATGCTGACTGCCTATTCTGCAGGGTCAGTGTGCCAGGCGGTGTACTATTGGGGGGACGGGGCCCGCTCGGCTTACGGCCATACCGACCTGAACACGCCCGATCTCGTCCGATCTCGGAAGCTGGGCAGGTTCTGGCCTGGTTGGTTCCGCCTGGGAATACCAGGTGCAGTAACTGAGGGGCCTTTGTCCGAATACGCTGGCGATGTGGGGGGCGGGGCACTACGTGCCCACCTGGTGGGGTCTTGATGCTGGCATCATGGACTTCTCCGGGCCCCCATTCTAGGGAGTCCAGTCCTTTTGGTGGGTCTGGGTCTTCCTTCGTGCTCCGCTGCTACGGCCTTGCCACGGGGTTGGGTTTGCCCTTGACCCCGTGATTCTGGGGGCAGTAACGAGGTTGTTCCTCCGTTCGTTCCCGGGTGGCATGCGGGTTGTGCGTGTGTGTAGTCGTGGGGTCAAGCCACGGTCTGCTCACCCTGTGCGTTGAGTTGCTTGAGTGCCTCTTCGCACGGTCGGGTCCGTCGCCCTCCCGTGACGTCCCTAATAGGGGGGCTACCCTCCATTAGGGGGGGTCGGGGGGGCTCGGCCCTCCCTGTTCTGATGGTTTTGGGGGGCTGTCAGCGGGGTGTATTTGTCAGCCAAGTGGCTCCGCTTGGCCTCCCTTGTGCAGTAGCGATGCCAAGCTAAGCCACTAACGATACAGAACGTTAGGTTATGACTATAACCAAGTTCTGTTAGTTAGGGGCGATGCTTGGCATCGGACGGCCGCTGCAGCCCTTGTCCTCACCTTGTGGTGAAAGCTTGGGAAGGAGGAGAGCAGGTGACCACACACCTGCTTATGAAGGTAAGCTGATGAGGGGTGTGGTCAGACTAATACTGGTATTAGAGGTACATTTGTGGTTTATTCAGTACGCGTGCACGTACGCGAGATAGTGCAGTAGCGATGCCAAGCATCGCCCCTAACTAACAGAACTTGGTTATAGTCATAACCTAACGTTAAAGGTCAAATTTGTATTACATGGTACTGTGCTTTGTTGACTTTTTTTTTGTTTTGGTGTGATGTGTGGCTTGGATTGCAGTGGGTATAGGGGGGGGGGGGGGGGCGAGGGGGGGCGAGGGGGGGGGGGGGGGTGCTACCGCTGGTGACTCTTCTGATCTGATCCGCTGTATAGACAGTTATGGAATTCAACATTCAGCCTAATGTGCACCAATGTTGGCGTCCTTGACGTGAAAGAGGTCGAGAGTCGCTGGTTTGGGAGGGGGCCCAAGCAGGGTGGCCGTGTGGGGCGTGAGATGAGGGATGAGAGCAAAATAGGTCAATTTAGCTCAAATTTAGAGATGTCCCCAGGGCGCCCTCGTGGCGCATACCATAGTGCCTCGCGCACCTACACGGCCGACCCGGGTTCGATCCCAGCTCCCGTCGTTATTTGTCGCATGTCCTCCCCACCTCTCCTCCTGTTCGCCCTCTCCTCTGTCGGTCCTGCGTGACCAATAAAGCTGTAAAAATGCTAAAAAATTATAAATAAAAAAAAACTTAGAGATTTCCGCTAAATGAACGTAATTGAGAAAGTGTTCATTCTCAGCGCTGTATAACGGCATTCAAAAGTGCGTTCATTCTCAGCACTGTATTATAACGGCGTTCAAAGGTGTGCCAGATTTCATATGCATTTCAGCCGAAAACCCAGTTAAAACACACTGTAAACAGGCTTCAAAATAATGCGGAAAACCACCCAATCTGGCAACGCGCCTGTCACCCCTGGCTACGTCATCAGACTCCTCACAACAAACAAGGTGGAACTGCGGAATCGGCGAGCATTAGTATCATGGAACGAAGCCGAGAGCTGCAGCAGCACTCGCTCAGAGTCAGACTCTACGGCGTCGGCGTATGAGCATTTAAAAGAGTTTAACGTTAAAGTCAGTAGGCCTACTGACTCAGACGGAAAAAATCTAACGTTTGTCTGTAAACTTTGTCCACCCGGTTTAAAGAAGCAAGTCCGTACATCGACGACGTCGACAGCAAACCTTAAACGGCACATTGAGAATAAGCAAAAGTCCAGTTTTTGTTTTCATAATAAAGACAATTCAAGCTAAGTTTTTCCTCATGTTTTTGAAAATATACTGTAGAGATGAAAGCTGCAGCTGCTACTAGTGTGGACTGAATGGGCGGCAGCAAAGCGTTATGGAAATGCCAGTATTCCGATTGCTGTCTGTGGTTCAATAATTTGTACAAATAATAGCTCGCGGCAACGTATTGAAAAAAGAACTATAAACTATAAATTAGTTCATTTTGAAACCATGAACTTTAGTAAAAAAAAAATGTATTATGAACTATGAACTGAACTAGTTCATTAAAAAAATTGTGAACTGTGAACTGAACTAGTTCATGTAGTCTTCAAGATCATCTTATCGAATGGCTTTGTGTAACGCAAAATAAAACAGACACACACACACACACACACACACACACACACACACACACACACACACACACAATAGACACAAAAAACAAGGTAAATAAGAGAGGTCTCCGACCTGCAGACTCTCGTAGGACTGCGAGACGCCCTCCTCTGGGTACACCGAGTCCAGCTCCAGCCAGAACCGGGAGCGGTTCGGAGGATCCAGCAGGGAGGGGGAGCTGCGACTCAGCTCGGCCTGGAACCGGAGCCCCGCGAGGGGGCTGCCGCTCCTCAGACCTCCCCCCCCCGGCCCCGCGTCACCGCCGCCGACACCGGAGCGTCTCTCCGAGAACACGGCGGCCCTCTTGGGATGCAAGGCCTCCGTCGGAGAGGACACGTGGAGGGGACGCTTCCAGCCCTCGCCGCAATGCATCGTGGGTCCCGGCGGTGGCAGAGAGCGGCCGCTGTTGTCGGGCGAGTCGGCGGTCTGGACCTCCCCTTGACCCGAGCCCTGTAGGGTGGACGTGTTGGCCACGAGGGTCCGGAGATCCGCGCTCTGGATGAGTTCCGGGAGGTCCCGTTGGAGCTCTGGGTAGGAGCACTGCTGCGGGGTGCGGTCCTGGGTCCACCCGAACTCCTGGTTGTTGGGTCCCTGGTGGTCCGACGACCCCTGCCCCTGCCCCCCCGGGACAGAGCTGCTCTCCGAGCCCGGGTCGGTGCCCCCCTGCGTCTCGGGGTCGTCGTCGTTGGGGCTGTAGTCACTGAGCTCGAAGGCGGTGATGCCGCAGTCCAGCGAGAAGTAGTCCTGGCTGCAGCGGATGGTCAGCTGACCACAGTCGTCCACCTCCGTCAGAGCGTCCAGACGGTTCTGGAGCTCTGGAGCGGGGGGAGGGGGGGGGAGGGGGGGGGGGGGAGGGAGAGAGGGGGGGGGAGAGAGAGAGGGGAGGGAGGGGGGGGGGTGGAGAGAGAGGTGGGGGAGGGAGAGGGAGGGGAGGGAGAGGGGGGTGGTAGAGAGAGAGGGGGGGGGAGGGGGGGTGGAGAGAGAGGGGGGGGGAGAGAGAGGGGGGGGGGGAGATAGAGGGGAGGGGGAAGGGGGGGTGGAGAGAGGGGGGATAGAGATAGAGAGACAGAGAGAGAGAGAGAGAGAGAGAGAGAGGGGGGAGGGGAGGGAGAGAGAGGGGGGAGAGAGGGGGGGATAGAGACAGAGAGAGAGAGACAGAGAGAGAGACAGAGAGAGGGAGGGGAGAGAGAGAGGGAGGGGAGAGAGAGGGGGGTATAGAGAGAGACGAGAGAGAGAGAGAGAGAGAGAGAGAGAGAGAGAGAGAGAGAGAGAGAGAGAGAGAGAGAGAGAGATGAGAGAGAGAGAGAGAGAGAGAGAGAGAGAGGGAGAGAGGGAGGGAGGGGGAGGGGAGGGAGAGACAGAGAGATGGAGAGGATAGAGAGATTGAGAGGAAAGAGAGAGAGAGGGGAGGGGATATAGAGAGAGGAAGAGAGAGGGGGGGGGGAGTAGTAGATACAGAGATAGAGGATGAAGAAGAGAGAGAGAGACAGAGAGAGGGAGGGAGGGGATATAGAGATAGAGAGGTAAAGAGAGAGAGAGACAGACAGAAAGAGGGAGGGAGGGGATAGAGAGATGGAGAAGAAGAGATAGAGAGGAAGGGTGAGAGGGAGGGGTAGAGAGATAGAGAGGATGAGAGAGAGACCGACTTCATCGTAAAGGTGAGAAATACATCTGAGAGCAGAATGATAGACCGTGTCTAGAGGTTTAACAGTGGAAGGAGCAGCCTGTCTATGAATCACATCTCCATAATCCAATAGAAAAACTTCTTCAGGGGCGCCAACTTTTACTATTTACGTAGACTATTCTGTTTTGTGTTTTTTGTGTTTACATGTGATGTATTGTATATTGTATACATGCACTTATATTATGTTCTTGTGTGATGTACCGCACATTTTATTGCTGTCTGATATATTGCAAATGTTATTGCTGTCATCTTGGCCAGGTCTCCCTTGCAAAGGAGATCTTGTATCTCAATGGGAATTTCCTGGTTAAATAACGGTTTATAAAAAAAAAAAAAAAAAAAAGTGCATTCTTGGTAGTGTAGTACCAGGTTCTAAGTGCATTCTGGGTAGTGTAGTACCTGGTTCTAAGTGCATTCTGGGTAGTGTAGTACCTGGTTCTAAGTGCATTCTGGGTGGTG